>NC_043968.1:34503156-34803156 GCF_902148855.1 Sphaeramia orbicularis | reverse complement strand
TGTTTTCCAGTTTGTTTCCTCTCATAATGAAACATTTTGTAAAGAGTCCAGGACCAAGAGGGTATAATTTAATTAATAGAAATGTGTTATTAGCAGCTGTTAGGGTAAAGGTAGATTCTTGAGTGCATTACAGATACGCTTTTTTCACACAGGGAATGTAAATAAGAGCTGTTTTTCCATATTTGAGGTTGAAATTCCACCTGGATCATTCATCAGCACAACTATGCTTCTCTGCGGGATGCTGTGGCTTTTTATTTTTACAAGCAGTGCAGATCCTCTGAGCTTTAAACCTTCTTTGAATCTGAAACCAAGGGAGTCAAGCAGAAGAGTCCTATGCAATAGAGATTCAGTGTTGTGATGTGTGTAGTGGTTTGTACATCTTATTTTATTGCGACTGATGTTTTTGAGCTGCGTCATATTTTGCTCTCATAAACCTGGCATGAACTTGCTCTGTTCATTGTTTGTCAGGTTTAACAGGCTTTTGTTTACAATCATTACAATCATTTGAGAAAATGTCACAATGAAGTACACTTGGTTGAGAAGGACCACCATTTATTGGGTTATAATAAAGGAAAACCTATATACTGTGCCTCATTTTTGGGACCATTTATTGAATGTATTGCAGACATCCACATTTTCAGTACAATTTACGTTTAAAACATTTGTAATAAAGCTGGAATGAGATTGAGGATAGCAGCATTCATTTCTAACTAGAACTAGAAAACTCTTTATTTCACTAACATAAGTATAATGCATGCATGTTCGCAATTGTATTCTTATTTTACTATAAGCATGTCAGTGTGATTTAGGAGTTTAGCACTCTTCCAAATCAGTTTTGTCTTATTTAATACAAATAACTAATGTTGCCTGACATTAAGCT
The DNA here is from genome assembly GCF_902148855.1 of Sphaeramia orbicularis. Taxonomy (NCBI): domain Eukaryota; kingdom Metazoa; phylum Chordata; class Actinopteri; order Kurtiformes; family Apogonidae; genus Sphaeramia; species Sphaeramia orbicularis. Next base: position 34,802,276 of record NC_043968.1, on the reverse strand, counting down.
CCAATACTCAGCTGCAAATGCTCAGGATTCAAGTTTTAATGAGTATGGCCCAACATACTGTTTATCTGGATCTAACCCTAAAGCCAAGTGTGTATCCTCAAGTTGTGAGTACCTGTCAAAATCTCCCCAAATATAGGTAAATAGTACAATTTATCACTTCCACTATGCACACACACACATGCACGCACGCACGCACGCACACACACACACTAAAATACAGTATATACACACCATGTCCTGATTTTTCTGCAGAAACTGTCGCTGACCTGGAACACACTGAGAACCAGATTCTATATAAAACACTGCTGATCAAGCAGAAGAACACACCAAGAATACAGTGTGTGTCTGAGTGTGTGTGTGTGTGTGTGAAATTCACAAAAATTCGATGACTGTACTGAAATGATCTGCATTTAACCCACTTCCACTTGACACAATGTGACATCATTTTCATCATACTAGAGTTCAACAGCAGTATTTTCTATAATGGTTTCTGTATATTAAGTGTTCAATGATGTGCTTTTTAACAATGAAATAAAGTCGTAGGAATGCTCCAAATCTTTAAAGCAGTTGTTGATTATTTCATATTGCTATTACATAGGCCTGTGTTGCCATCTGTATGTGGTTGTACAACAGTTTGAAGTGGGTCATATTATAAATAACAAGATTTTTCTTTCTAAAATCCTGCCCTAACTTCTACCTAAAGCCCTTCCAGTCTCTCAAATATCACCTCTGCCTTACAGTTCATCTTTACAGAGAACATCTGCTGTGCTCAGCTTGACTTTGGGTTAAGTGACCACTATTGACCAGCTTTTATAGCACAAAAAAAGTAATACAGCTTCCATACAAACTCTCTTCCAGCAGCCAAAACCTCTCCAGTAAGTTCAGTCATGAGTTTAACCAAAACATGACACAACTCTGTGAGCCATGACATTCTGATGACGAATTGCTTTAAAGCTAAAAACCCAGCTGTCCCAGTGGTTTTCAGATAAATCAGCCTCTACACGGCTGGGGCTGCAGGACAACATTAACTTACATTGAGCCCTTTCTGGAACAGCGGCTGTCCCATCACATTGGCCAGCATCCGGATCAGCGCGGCCCCCTACGAACACACACACACACACACACACACACACACACACATACACTTTTAACCAGGAACAGGGGAAAACATTATTATGTGACACAAGCTGTTGCTTTTAAAAGCATGGGATCAGTGGACAGAGACGAAGTCAGTCTGAAATCACTCAACTCTGACATGCAGTTCCTACATAAAAAAAACACAAAAACAAAACAAGTGGTACCAGTCACAACAAACCCCGCCCCTCGCATGTATTGTAGCTTATTTTGGCATCAATCAAGCTGATGTCATCATGTCAATGCATGTGCTGATGTCAGCATATTAATTGCCTCTATATACTGTATGTGCCAAGTTTGATGTAAACTGAAAGAAAATTGATGCTTTCATAGACATTTGAAATTTTGCCCATTATAGGTAAATGGGGAAAAAAATAATTTAAAAATTCCTTAAAAATTTAAAGTTTGACCTACTTTTCCCCAAATGTAACCACATCTATTCTGGGTCACTGGTAATCTATAAACCCAATTTGGTATGAATTCAACCAATAGTTTTGTTGCTACAGACATTTGAAATGTTGTTGTTTATAAGTAAATGGGGAAGAAAAAAAAAAAATCATTTAAAAAATTTGAACTTTGAGCTACTTTTCCCAAAATGTAGTCAGATCTATTGTGGGTCACTGGCAATGTATAAACCCAATTTGGTATGAATTCAACCAATAGTTTTGGTGCTAGAGTGTTAATAAACAAACAAATAAACCGAACCAAAAACAATACCCCTTGCACCCCCTTCAGGCAGCGGGGTAATAAAAAGTGATGTTACACATGTAATATTTCATTTATTCTCTGGTGTTAATCAGTAGATACACTGAGGAACTTTTCCTCTTGGTTCAGTTTCTTTATATGTATAAAAAACTGAAAATGCATGACAGCAAACTTAAGGCTTGCAGATAAACTAGTTGGATAATATCTACCTAAGGTGACAGTGATCACATCTAGGGAATGGAGATATTTCTTTTCACATTTGGGATGTGTCTTTTTGAATGAAGACAAGCTCAGCACTTACTTTTTTATAGGCGATCCAATCAAAAACCCGGTCAATGTCAGTTGCCTGCTGCACCTCTTGTGAGATGGGGTGGGAGGAGCTTAGGCCGTCCAGAAGCATCACCTCATGGAGGACATCTGTCAGAAAACGCTGCTTCTCCTGGAAGAAATTGTATGAGTCACTTATTAGAAATTATATTTACTTTCTCGCGGTGGGGGGTTGGACATTTCCTGCTACTGTAGCATGTAAAATCAACCATTTTCTCTTTGATTTTTACTTATGACATGAAAGAGGTCATGGAATCGCCCATATCTGTTGTACTAATGTTGTATCCAGGTCATGACCAACATCACAATGTATCAAGACCAAAACCAAGGAAGGATGAGTCAAAACTAAGGCTGGACCAGACGCAGCACAGGTCAGGGCAAACCAGTTTGTCAAATAGTTACAAGAATATGACTGTAGTTGTATTCTCCTTCCTGACCATTTACCTGGGGAATATAGATTTAAAACTACCCAAGAGGAACAGATACCTCTTGAAAATTTTTATGATGCGATGAGCAAAAAGGCCATAATAAGGCGATGTCTCTGTGAGGAACCACCCACTGTTAACCAGTGGAGAGACATGGTGCTAAACATCCAACAGATGACTTACAATTTAAGACTGCAGAGGGACAGAAGTGAGGCATTCTGGGAAAAATGAGAAACATACCTCACACAAAGAGGTGACAGCCTAGCTTAGACTTAATGCTCTTTGATCTATGTAATAGACGTTGAAACTACTACAGTTATAGATAATGCAGCTGATCCCCTCAGACTGTTGTTTCTATAGTTACTTTTATTGCTCTGTGAGTTTCAATTATGAGGCATGTAACTGTTAGTTTTGTAACAGGTTTTTATTTACTTCTTTAGTAACATTCTCTGCTTTTTTATATATATATTTTACTTCTATTAATTTTTTTTACTCATCTCTGGCCTGTTTAATCTGGTGTATATACTTGTGAAACAGAGTTGTTTTGTATATTATGTTTGGAAAAAAAATGTGAAAAATTAAGTATCAAAAAAAAAAAATTATAAAATTGATATGATATGACTGGTATGGATGCAGCCACTGGGTTAATTTTCTCTGCATTGCACTGAAATCACCTTTATCATCAGTAAAAGGCAGTTACAATCTCTCATAGACTGCAAGGAAGCTCTGCTTCCCCTAAAATTATGAAAATTAAATGGTTAATATGTACGGTTATGTTGACATTTCATTGAACTACAAATGTGTTAGAACACGTTCATCTCACAGACAAGTTCGTTCAGAATCAACTTTATCACAATCAACAGACTCGATGTTGTTCACTTCTCATACATTCCTGTTGTGCTGTTTTCTCATTCGATCTCTGCTCAGTGCATTTGCCCGAGACGCTCAGCGTCCATGCACTTCAATGGGACTGAGTGGAACAGTTTTTTTTCATTGCCTCAAAACTGGACGGTAATTGGATAAATGCCACGATGTTGTCCCACCACCGGACGCTCAGCGTCTCTGGGGGTGAATGGAGCTGTGGGCGGAGCTCGGCCAGGCTGGACGCCAGGCTTCCACGTGCTGATTGGAGGATCAGTCGAAAGGCTGAATCCGATTTGATTGACAGCTATTTTGAGATCTGCTCCTTCACTTGACACAGTTCAGTTTAATACCGTTGCGCATTCTGCTGTGAAATCAAGAGAGAAACCACTACGAAATTACTTGTTCATTTCTTGCACTGTAAATAAAACACACTCATTGTACTTCCTTGTTTCAATTTAACGTAATTTCAATGTTTTCTTGTTTAGTTGGTACGACAAGGTTACTGACCATTTTCTTAAAAAGGAACAGAGGGTTGAATTTATGCTTAAATAACTTGACCATTTTTTTTTCTTTTTTTTATGTAAACCGACAATGAGCTTCCCCTCTCTGAAAGACGAACAGCCGCCACTGGTAAAAGGGTTTAGATGTTTATTTTTATTTTAAGTGTCTAACACCCAGTGTGAAAAAGACTGAGCTGATTTACATACAACAAATGTTCTGAAAACTGTCTTATTCTGAGATTTCTGACAGGATTTATGCATATCAAGTAAGGATATCTTTGGAAAGTGAACCTCACACTAAATCTAAAAATATGTTCTGTGTGTGTGTGTGTGTGTGTGTGTGTGTGTGTGTGTGTGTGTGCAGATGTTATTGACTTGACACAAAATACTGCAGTTAGGTGTAAAAACTACTTTCTTAAAAACATGTAGGTGACATTTCTCTTGGTGTGATCTATTTTTGACAAATTAAAATAAATAAAACGATAGTGTTGCCGGTGAGGGTTTTAGATTTTGTAGGTTGATGTTGGCTTTTTAAACACTTCAGATTTGACATCCCAGTATGTCACCAGATCTTCATTTAGTTTGGTAACTCAGGGTTTTGTTGTGTAATTAGTCTGGTCTCTCTTTGTTTAATCTTTCCTTGCAGCTCTTGTCATGTCCTTCCTTGTTCCCCGTCCTTCGCATCCTGTTTCATCGTCTCTTTTTCCTTTTTTTTTTTGAAACTTTCCTCTCTCATCTCATCATCTTATCCCCTTTCTTTACCCTTTTTTACGTCTCCGCTCCTCATTTCAGGGTTTTAATAGACATCTGCAAACATGTTGAGCTTTAACGAGCTCTGTCTAAATTACCCTGGGGATCAGGCCAAATCCGAAGAAGTGCGTCTCTGTCTAATTCATGGATTATAGTGTTTACTATGGAGATTTGATTTTAATGAACCTCCATCTTGTTAAGCAATAGAATTGTTGGCTTATTAAGTTTCAGTCATTAATGAACTGAATTAATAGGAACTTTCTTTTAAATTAACAGTATCTGCTGGAATCTGGCTAATTCTTGGTCCATTGTGGCTCTGTGTAATTCATGGATTAAAGTTGCTTATTAAGTAGATTTAGTTTTAACAAATCTACATCTTGTTAAACACAACTTTTTAGATATTACATTTTCAATGAACGTTACAATTTCTATTTAAACTTTACAGCGTCTCCTGGAAGGCTTCTAATTTCTGGATATCGTGGCTCTGTCTATACATTGGATTTTCTTTAATAGTGTCTGTTACAGTGCTTAAGAAGCTTAGGCCAGTCCAATCATGTGATTCAAATACTTCAATTTGTACTTGAACTTTAATGTAATGGATCTATGGAATATCTGTGGCACTAAAGTGCAGAGGTGGCAAAAGTAGTTTTTACTTCAGTAGGAGTGTGGATACTTTTACAAAAAAAGACTAATAGATAAGTACTTCAAGTCCTTCTACTACAGCCAAAGTGAAAAAGTACAGGCTGTGAGAAGTACTTAAAGGAAAAAGTAAAAAAGCTGGTGTTTGAAGGACGTTTCCACAGACTGCTCAAGAGCAAAGAGAATCAATCCTCACATCTCAAATCATTTTAACTTCAAATAAAACAAAAAAGACAATAGACTGAAAGTAATGAAAATGAACTTTCTCTGTAGTCTAGTCTCCTTTTCCTGCCTGTTTTCTCTTGTTATATCTTAACATATTTTTTGTCTTGTTGAGTAGGAACTCAGCATTTGTTTTGCTTATTTGGACTTTATGTTGCAAAAGTTACCCTACAATAGTAACAGATTTCATGTTTTACCATTCATTACATCTCTTCCTTTGTTTTCAATGTGTTACGTCCTTTCTGTTGGTTTCACTGTGTTTGTAATGTGTAATATGCACTGATGGAAACACCAGGGAATGGTTCTTTTTATGTACTGTCACTCATTTAGGTTGATATGAGTTGTTGTTTTCAGAAGACTTGCAATTATTAAAAAATGTTGGCAGTTTTTAAGGATGACAATATGTAGATATTTGTTTTAAAATGTAAATTGCAGGGGGAAAAAATGCGCTGAAAATAAGTATTTCAAATACTACACAGATCCCTATAAAATATTTTAGTACTATAAAACTATACTTTGTTACTTCCTGCCATTGTTTATGAAAACGTGTTAGCTTTGAAAAGAAACCCTTTCAGTCATGGGAGAGGAGAATCTGTCTATTTCTTGGATGCTTTCTGTGTTTACGTAAACAATCCCTCCAAAGAGGATCAGTCTAACTCATGGGTAAACACAAACTAAAGCTTTCATTTTACAGCCAACTGATGCAGACAGACACACACCAGTGATGAAACAGGCCGAATCTAAATAAATTACACAATTAGTTAATTAGTTAAATGGCACATTTAGATGGAATGAAAATTACTCAGTGACAAACAAAAAAAAGAGGCTAAATGAGACATCAGCTCTAATTAACAGAGTCTTTAAATCACCTGGAGAAAGAGGGAGAGAGGGGTCCATATGGTCATTATGAACCAGATGGACCCACATGTGGATGGGACGCTAATAGGCCAACATTCAGTGTAAACACACACACCCACAGATGGACAGACAGGCCTGTCTTCAGGAGCAGCTGCTAGACTTTCACATGTATCTGACCTCCATCCACCAGTTTATTTCAGTTTGACTTAAAATTTTTCTATTTAGGACATAAGACTATTCATTTATTTTAATAAATATTTATTGAATATGTTTTTCATTTTCAGGCAGATGGCAGTGAAGACAGGATGGTCCCTGAGTTGAGAACTGAATGGAAATAGTGCTTTCATCTTCCAAGGCATGCTTTGATATATGTAATATTTATATATTTTTTGGAAGATGACTAGAAATAAGACAATATGTACAGAATGACTCACAGAAATGATCCATGAACTGCACATTGAACCGTATTCATGGTTGGTATCCATAACCCTTTTCTACCCAGCCTCCCCTCTGTGATGTTATATTAAATGCATGTCTTTCCTGGGAGGACATTGTGTACTAAGCTAGCAGGTAAACAAAGGAACACTAAAATCATGGAATCTAAAGGTTTGAGCTTGTGCTTCAGCTGCTGAGATGTTTTTGTTTTGTTCCAGGGCAGAAAATTACAAAGTAAATGTTTCATTGTGAAAGCTCAGTCTTGTCAATATCTTAAACAGAAACCAATTTGTTCTACCAGAAAAACAACAGTATATTGCAAATTTGAAGAGCATTAAAATGAACCTCTTGTAAATAGGTGCCAGACAGGGGGGCAGATGTATAATATAGATGGACTTGGGCAGTGTGGTGGCATAGGGGTTAGCACTTCCACCTCACAGATAACAGATTCTGATTGACTCTCAGTTGGAGCAGAGCCTTTCTGTGTTGAGTTTGCTGGTTCTCTCCATGCTGTGAGGGTTTCCTCTGCTTGTAAAAATGGGTATAACGGTTAATTCTCCCGTAGATGCTGATGAAGATCTGGAGTTAGATCCCTGCCTTCAATAGCAGCTCACCGCTCTTAACGTGCGCTATGTGCTAATGCCGATGCTAATGCGAGGTGCTGTGTATGTATTAGGATGGGTTAAATCAGTGTCTCAATCTTTTTCTGTCGGGCCCCCCTTTGGAAGACGAAAAATCCCCCTCAACCCCAACAACATTGTAACAGTGGTGCAATTTTAACTTTATTGAAAGAAACATCAATATTGTAACAATACTTTTTGCTTTTCTTTGAATAATTTGTTGTGCAAATTAAGAATAACTTAGATTTTTGACTGAACAATACAAATAAACTGACAAAACTGCCCCCTGAGACAATATTTTTTCCAAATAAAAATAGGAAATTCACAATTGTTTTACAACTATGACAATTAAGTTACTTTTTTTTTTTTTAAGAACAAACATATTTTGGTATAACAAAGATGAACATTTTAATAATATCACTGGCTATAATGAGCCTGTTTCCATTGTACATCTCAGAACATTAAAGTGCAAACTGTACAAACTGTGCAAAAACAGAAGCATTGCACATTTTTCTCCTCCAGTCAAATCCTTGTCCATTCTCCAAACCTAAACTCTTTATCTAGTCTAGTGACAGATCACCATGGCAGTAGATTTGTTTGTTGTACATCCCTAAAATGAGTCCAGGGTGCTCCAACGCTAAAACATTAGTTCCACCTGCTACATGTTCTAACCAGAAAAAAAACCAACAAAAAACAGGAGTGATCCCATGCACCCCCTGGCAAGTATTCATGTCCCCTAGAGGGTCTGCCCCACAGTTTGAGAAACACTGGATCAAATGTTCTGGGGGGGATAATAAATTGAATAAACCTTAACCTCCAACCTTTTGTTCTGGTCTCCTGTGTTGTAATGTTTTCCATGTACATGTCCCATTGTAGATATATGGACTGACATATATACAGTTGTGGAAAAAAATATTAGACCATCAAAAGTCATCAAAACAATGGTTATGCAATCAAGTACTAACTCCTGTGTGTATCATGTGACTAAAACAGACAGAAAAGAAAACATGGCATGCCTAAAAGCACTGTTTTTGTTAGTACAATGCCATACTGATGGAAGAACTGAAGTGATTTTGGTTATTATCAAGAAAACATGGAAAATGGATAGATATCAGCTCTGAAATTAAACTCTTATGAAATATTTTTGTTGTTACCATTATATTTGTCCAAACAAATGTACTTTTAGTTGTACCAGGCATTAAAATGAACAAGAAATTGAAGAAAACAAGGGTGGTCTAATAATTTTTTCAGTGGCTATTCATATATATTTCACTAATCTCCAACCTATGACCTTTCTATGCAATTTTGTTTTGTTCCTAAACCTCAAGCCTCAGCCATATGTTGTCCCCTCATGCATTTAGCAGTTCAATCATTTTTGTAATGCCATTAATAATAGACTGAGTCAATAAATTTAATGTTATTGTTGCAAGTCACAATGGTTATTACAGGAATAATAATGGACCTATTCTGTCACTTGGGCATAAAGACATGATGCTTAAAAGCTGCATTAAGCAACACATCTGTAGTCTCATTACAAGAGGCTTAATGAGATTAACGACGTTACTGGAGACATTGAACACAACTCTTATTCACTAGTCCATCCTTACAGCCTCATTGTGTTAAGCTCTTGCTAATTAATTATTCTGTTCACCAGTGAAATGAGGTTATGCTAGGTAGGAAGGTTTTTATAGGAGGAAGCAGGTGAAATGAAATAACAAGGTGAAAGCTTAGCGGTGGTGACACTAAAGTCATGCAACTATGGTGTGGTTCATTTGTAACCTAAAATTAGCATTCCACTTTTGGAGATGGTGTTTAGGCTTCAGAGGACAAGTGGCATTTGTTAAGATTATCTTGCTGAACAAACCATTTACTGTAGGTATAAAAAAAATGAATAAAAGCTTACAGAGTGAGAACAATCCCATTGATTTTTTTTGCTGAAGAAACTGGAAAAAAATGTAACCTGCAGAACACATCAGCCCTGCAGAAGTCCATACTTGAGATTTGGTTTTCATGTGTATTAGACTGAATGAGTTAAATTAGCCTATAGTCATTTTCTACCTCTGCCAGGAGGTATTGTGATCGCTTTGCTTTGTGTGTTTGTTTGTTTGTTTGTTTGTTTGTTTGCAAGATAACTCAAAAAGTTATGGACGGATTTTCATGAAATTTTCAGGAAATGTTGATACTGGCACAAGGAAGAAATGATTTAAATTTTAGTGGTGATCGTAGGGGGGGGGGGGTTGTCACATCTGTCTTGGCGGAGGTCTGCGCTCTCTGAGTGCTTTACTTGTTTCATTTTGTTTTATGTGTGATATTTGGACCCGTTTTACCATCCTCACTTTACTGAGTGTGAATAAACTCATGCATCCATTAAACACTGTGTGAGAGTCATTATTATTTCATTAACAATCCAAGTGTCATAACCAAGCAGTTGAAACAACTAATGGCACAATTTATTTGGTGGAGAGGTTAAATTAACTGGTGAATAAGTTCAACTTTAATCAGCAATGACAAGCAAAGTGATTCTGTCAGCTTTAGCATTTTCTCCTTTACCTTTTCTTATAATAATAATAATAATAATGATAATAATAATAATAATAATAATAATAATAATAATAATAATAATAATAATAATAATAATAATAATAATAATAATAAAGCAGTTGTCACTTCATGTGTGAACTGATATGGTTTACATTCATTAACATGCTGTTTTTTTCTTTGAAGCCACGTTTTTATGACTTCAGCACCCAGTTCTGTTTAAAGCAAACAGTAACCTGATGGGTTAAGTGTAATACAGCACATGTATATTTCCTTACTCACCATATTAATGTTTTTCTTTTTTTTCAGCTGTGTTTTGCTCCCTGCAGCATTGTAACTGCTGATAGAAACAGCTTTTTAAATAAAAACCAGTATTATAAATAGCTTTATCGGGGCTGGACTGCTTTATCATTGTTGTGGCTGTTATTGGAGAAACACTTTGTTTCTATTAAAGTGTCCAGCCATGCAGAACCTCAGTAACAGGGATTTAAAAATGCCATGTCACTCAGAAGCAGACTGTGTGTGCACTGAAGATAAGTGTTTCACTGTAATACACTCTATTGGAAGTAAATCATCACGTGTTTATGTAGAAACAAAAGCAGGAAAAAGTGTATGTTTTCTCTACTTTAAGTTCTGCAGTGGTTTTCTCTGATGTGTTTTCAGTTAGACAGAAGGAAAGTCCAATGATTTTTTGAGGAAATTTGAGGAAGAATTTCTATCTCAGTTAATGTGTTCTGCACTGATTCCCTGAATCAGTCTGTTTGCAAGCGTGAGCGGAATAGAATAAAACAGAATTCTACCTTCTACAGGTTTAGCCGAATGCTGAACTACATGGAAACCCTTTTGTAGGAGGAATCAGATATCGATCCGTGTGAGTTGAGTTCAGGAGTAGAGGGCATCCTCCTCCTCAGCAGCCTCCTATGACTTCATATATGTCCAGATGATTTATATGTATATTAGTGACAAAAGGGTATTTTTCTCGCTGCAAAAAATATAATGAAGCTTAGGTTTTTCTATATTTTCCACAAATTGAAAATGTGAATAAATTCTTAGAATGAAAAAAAAAAATCCTCTCCATTGTTCTTCAGTACAGAGTGCATAATTTAATGTATTTCTGCTGCAGACTGTAGTCTGTAGATGTTGGAGCAGAAACCTCTGCTGCGCTTGAACAGAGCAGAGTAAGACAGGGATTCATGTTTTTAATGGTAATACTTTGGCTATATTGTACTGCATATATTAACAGTCATGCCAAGAAAGCCTGTGAAATGAAGAATTGAAACTGACAAAGAGAAACCGAGCGTAGCGATGGTTGAGTGAACAAGGTAGAGAATGAAGACGGCAAATGGCGTTAATGAAAAAAAAGGAGAAACCGCCATTTTGTTTCACAGTGGTTATGTTCTAAAATAGAAACAACCAAACCCACTGTCACACAGTCCAACGTGTCTGTACTCCATAAAATGAGTGAAAGACAGTAATGTGTGGTTCAGCCCTTGAGTTTCAGTAAATCTCTATGGTAAGTTTTTATAACCTTCCCTTGACCAGGTTATGTTTGAGATAATGGATAAATAAAAGTTCATAATACCAACCAATCAATCCTCTTAAAAGATCCCATCCACTGTGGTGTGTGGATAAATAAATGAAAAAAAAAAAAGTGCTGTTCAGACCATGAGAGGGTTCCTGAAAAAGACAAGATGTACAGAAAATCTAAACCCCATGTTAGTGATAGAATGTGTAATAGTAAATCACACACATAAAAAGCACAAAGCACTAAAACCTTGGATTTACTCATCATGTAAGATTTGACAGGAAATGTATACCTCGTTCACACAAATGCAGATATTTTTCTCTACTTCTGGGCCTCTTGTCTATACATAAACAGCATTTTTCAAACAAAAACCAAACTGAAGCTTTATAAAAAAAAAACAAAAAAACTTTGTGTTTGTTTGCATGCTGTAGACATGGAAAACAATGATGTCACACTCCTTTTGTGCTTGCCTATTGTTGCTTTGTGTAATGAACTTGCACGTGAAATATCAAATATAAGTTAAAACTACAGGTATATACAGTAGTCATGTACGACATGCATAAAGTCATGGTCAGCAGGGACAACTTTGGGAGACAAAGTGGACCCATTGTCTACTGTTGTGTATGTTAACATTTCAACAATCTGAGGAAACACTTAAAGCTGTGATTCTCAAACTTTTTCAATCGGACCCCAATCCCAACAAATTTTAACAATGGTTTAGGGCTTGGTAAAAATCGATTGATTGATTTTTAGATCCATTTCATTTTAATTTTGCATAATCAATTAATAGTGGATGAGATCGATTTTTCCATAGATCTCTTTACAATTATAGTTATGTTGTTCTTGTGAGAAAATATGCACCTCTTACTTTAGCAAGTTTAGTACATCATGGAAACTCCTTTATGTGACTTGGAAACCCTGAGTTGACTGAGCAACTTGATAACCATCTTTACATAATTTTTGGAAAAAAATATATAGATATGCCCTGCATTTACACCTTTACAGATGTGTTTTCACGTTAGTGTGAGATATTAAAAAATGATTTCTAAATAGGTAATGGAAGATGAGGGATAAAAATTTCTAAACATATGGGAAAAGTGTTATGGATATTTAGCCTATGTAGAATATATATATACGTTTTATATATTGTTAAGGATGTAGTATATATTTTTATTCATATGGATATTTATGCAGTCATACATATCATATGGATAATTATGTAGTATATCGTCATTCATGTAGTAAATAAATACATAAACCATGGTGAGTAGAAAAGGGGTGGGAATTTAAAAAAAAGTGCAAACTTCTGCTCCTTTTTCGAATTTGTTCATATTATGATTTGATGATGCTTATACTCATGTTTTTTTTAATTTTATATATATATATATATAATATATATATATATATATATATATAATATATATATATATATATATATATTATTTTTTTTTTTTTTTTTAATTAATTTATTTTTTTTTCTCTCAATTTTTAGACCTGCTTGTTCAAATTAAATTCACTCATTCATTCATTCATAGTGTTAATAATGTGTTGACAATTTTTTCTCCTATTTTTTTCTTCACAGGTTTATGCCTTTGATTGTTAAGGAGTTAACAGGTTTTTAATAATATTTGTTTACCTTTTTTGTGATGATTCAACCTCGAGAGACAGTTTCATCATGTCATAAACAGTGGATGTCTTTCACCTAACAGCTGGATATTTGTGTGAGCTCCACTGTATTACTAGAGGAAACATTTTCGTCCCTATAGCCACCACATCAGTACAATGGAGATCAATGCTGTTTTGTTCGTGCTGCTCAAAGCGTCCACCGTAAATGTCCCAGTTCCTCTGGATAATCCACAGACCTCTCTGTCAACAGTTTTCATGGAAATTATTGTCTGGCTCAGTACAATCACTGACAAATAAACTGTTCACAGGGAGGTTTTCTACTTCAGAGAAAGGTTTGAAGCCAAACATCCAGTTTGATTTGTTTTTATACGTTGACACTGATTTTTGTCGATTTTTAATCATGTATTCTGTTTCTACCTGTTTTAAATTACATCTGAGGGTTTTTTTAACGTGTTACGCTGTATAAAATCTAATCTGTGTTGCAGAGACTGAAGCCCTGAGCTGTTCTTTTTTATTTACTTGAAACATCAGAAACAAATTAATGTATGAGTTTACAGATGCAGCTTCAAATGACTGACTGTGGCTCAATATGTTGAAATGAAAGCTTTATTTCCTGTGCGTCTAGAAAGATGGGAATGTTATTATAAATACTCTAAAAAAAAAAATAAATAAAAAATAAATAAATAAATAAATACTCTAAAAGTAAGCCTGTAGTTACGTCATAGCACAGATGGTTCTTGTTTTAATTACACTGTTTTTATTTTCAACAGGTTCTTCAGTTTGTTTGTATTTTATATTATCATCTTTTTTTTTAATAAAGTTTTAACTTTTAACCCAACTGTGATAACTTACTTAAAGTTTACTGCATATTGTTTAAACACTTGACAGGTATTATTCCACATTAGTGTGAAAATCAATAAAATCCTCTCAGAAAAAACACAAAATGGAAATACGTGTTGGTCATTAATAATAAATTAGATGAACATAACCCAAACTTGTGACTGTCACTTACCATGTTCCATTTGGGGAAGAGGAAGTCTGTCCCAACGTACTCAAAGAAATGAGCGAATCCTTCTTTCAACCACACGTCCTCCCACCAGACCGGAGTCACTAGATCCCCAAACCACTGCAAGTGGAAAAGAGAAATAAAACATCATTTTGTATCATGCAATTTCATTGGAATTGGCAAAAATAAACACTCTTTGGTTTCCCATTAATAACCAGTTCTTTTTAAATAAAAATCCTTAATAGAAAGCATTTCATATCAGACTGAAATATTTCTAATGTGAAAGAAAATTAAGAAATGACTGAAATGGTGTTGGATGTATAAACAAAGGAAGGAATCATTATATTTTACATCTCCACTTGTGGTTTTCTATCCAACAGTTGCCGAAACATTTTAAAAATATAACCTGATAAAAACCAAACTGAAAGTGAGATATGTTACATGTTTTGTTTTGTTTTTTAAATCTGGTATTGAAACTGTATGGAAAAACTATGGGATTTATCAGTTGGATTCATCCTCATATATGTCACCACAGATGTCTGTATCATTTTGTTTTTTCACAGATAACACACATGAGATTTAAATGTTCCAGGTTTAGATCTGTTATGTCAGATTTATAACTACCACTGTGGACAGACAGGAAAAATCAACACTACAGTGAGCGACTCAGTGGAAGATTTAAGCCTGATATTCGTACCAAAACCATCACATAAAAATAAAAGTTATGATTAGAAAACAGCAAAGGTAAAGGTGATAATGGTCATCGCTTCGTAATGTGATCCTTATTTTTGCTCTTCTTTGTCTCGTTCAGTGAGTTTTAGTGACAGAGAAATAATACTGTACTGTTGAATCTGTTCAGTCTTTGCTTAGTGCTGCAAAGTTTGTCTCATTGGTGTAGACTGTGATTTCCCAGGTTGGGATAAATAAAGTACATGTATCGATCATATATCTGTTATAGCATGTGTATATTCCTTCAAGCATCACATAGTATTGCTATGGCAACACAGAAGGACCAGCTTAAAGAACAATAAACTGCTTAAGCCGCTACAGGCCTTTACAAAGGTTAATTTATAGAATCTATGATTAAAAGAAGTCTTTATATCATTTGTCCAATGACAGACCAGTGGATAGCACCATTCCAACCTTTTGATTGAAGAATAGTGAGTAATATGTGAAAAAAGGAGTGATTGTTAACCAAGAAATTCATTCATCTGAGCTTCAAGTCAAAAGTGACAATTATTAATCAGAAAGTCTACAAGTCTACATGAGCTGCATGATTAACTTATTTGATCCCATTCTTATGTACGAGGCTTGTGTTCCTGCTCCATGGATACTAAAAAATCTGAAACTGAGGGAACATTACAGCGTTGGGTAATATCTAAGGACAGAAGCCAAAGGCATGAACAGTGTGTTGGCATCAGGTACCAGTGAGCAGCTTTCAAAGGGTTGAGTGGGCGCTATTGTTCAGTCTGGTATCAGCTTTTTGTTAATACGTTGATTTTTATACTAGAATGTGTTGGTGGAATATCTGTCTGTCATATCTGTTCCTTGGCTTTTTCGACACCTTTTGGCTGGTGAAGTAGCAACAGTGCAGACTTCCAGCAAACTCTAGAGCCAATAATTGGAAAGCTGGTGCAAGTGATGATGCCAGACCAATATAATCCAAGAGTGTGACTGCACTGAGATGACATGGTACAGCATGTCTTCACCATAATGACAAACAGAGGAAAAAATGTGCACATTGTAAATTTCTGCAAACCACAGATTTGCACATTTTTGGTTTTCGTGGACCAGAGGGGATCGGTATCTTTACCATCAGAATTTTCAAGAAAAGATCATGGTAATAGTTTCAAAAACACACCACTGTTTATCCATAAAGTTGGAATAAAAATAGCTTTGCCTCTTCTAGTGAAATGATTGTGACAACGTAATTTATTTTGATAAAATAAAGTGTAACTGGTACTCGGTATGTAATCACTGTACCTGGTCAAAGGTGATTACTGATGTGTATAAACAGGAATAAAAAAACAGGAATATGTCTGAAAACAAAACAATTCCGACTTCAAGAGCATGTAAATACACTGTGAGTTACTAAGAATTTACAGTATTAAAGCCTGGTATCTTTATGTAAACCTTAACCAAGTAACTTACAATGACACAGCTGAAAAATGCCAAAGTGGTTAAAACACTGTAATACAGATTCAGAAATGCATATGTATACCTTTTGTACAAACACAACATTTACAAATTATTTCTGTGATTTGCAGATATGTATAATGGAAAGCTTTTATTCTGGTAATGGGTTTGATTCCCCATTGTAAGACTGACAAAAAATATTGTATTTTTAAAGCAGCAGCTAAAAGTTGATTATTAAAGTCATGTGGCACTCAGCGTATTTTAAGTATTTTAATACCAGAAATGATTTTATTTTTTTTTTACCTTTATTTAAGCAGATAAAATCCCATTAAGATTGAGATCTCTTTAACAAAGGCGACCTGGCTACCATAGTGTGGCTTATACAGGGGTTGGACAATATAATGGAAACACCTTCACCTCAAGATGATAATGCCCCAATCCATACAACTAGAATTGTTAAAGAATGGCATGAGGAACATTCTAATGAAGTTGAGCATCTCGTATGGCCGGCACAGTCCCCAGACCTCAACATTATTGAGCATTTATGGTCAGTTTTAGAGATTCAAGTAAGACGTCAATTTCCACCGCCATTGTCTCTAAAAGAGTTGGAGGGTATTCTAACTGAAGAATGGCTTAAAATTCCTTTGGAAACAATTCACAAGTTGTATGAATCAATACCTCGGAGAATTGAGGCTGTAATTGCCGCAAAAGGCGGACCTACACCATATTAAATTATATTTTGTTGATTTTTTAAGGTGTTTCCATTATTTTGTTCAACCCCTGTAGGTGGGTAGATTAGACGGACGGACGGACGGACGGACGGACGGACGGACGGACGGACGGACGGACGGACAGACAGACAGACAGACAGACAGACAGACAGACAGACAGACAGACAGACAGACAGACAGACAGACAGACAGACAGACAGAACAGACAGACAGACAGACAGACGACAGACAGACAGACAGACAGACAGACAGACAGACAGACAGATTCTTTGCAGGAAATTACTGGATACGACAGCAGTAAGAACAAATAAAACATACAGACCCATTCCAACTAAGAAGTAGTAAAAAAATAATAAAGATATATGAAATATATAATATGTACAGTAATTAGTAAAATTAGGTAAATGCCAAACAGATGATAGTGTGTATGACTGCTAAGCCCAGTCTGTCAGATGGATGAAGGAGAGTTTCCATTTGAAGGAATGGAGTGAAGGACTGTTTATCCATTTCTGAGTGTTTTCTGACTCTATTTTGTGAATCAAAACAGAGATGACAGGGCCATCAGCTATCTGGCTTCAGGAAGTCCAGTTGCTCTGACCAGTTGTTGAGTGTGTTGTGCAGTAAACTGAGTCAGTCCTGTCCTGAGGTTTGTGCTCCTCTCTGACTGCCAAACACTTAAATCAGCTCCAGTCAGTGGAAACAGTCCTTTATTATAATGCTTCAGTTGGTGTGAGCCCAGTTTCCATGTGTGACTGAGGAAGTGGTGGCTTTGGCGCTTGTTCTTGTTGAATGTTACCGACTGATTGGACAGCAAGTCTCTGACAGAGGCCAGATTGGACCGAGATGGAACAAACCAACACTGAAGGTTGTTACAGGTGGAGCACTTACAAAAGACGGTAGACCTGCTTGTGCTGATAATGGCCACAGGAGTAATCAGTTTGGACCTGAGCCTTTTCCTGAGAACACAGTCTGAATTAAACAGTATAAGATTTGGGAATAAATGCAAGTCTTCTCCAGCTTTGTTTCTGTCTGAATATTCCCTTTAAACTTCGACTGCAGTATCAATGGTTGACAGTCTTTAAAAAAAACCTCTAACTTCACCCTCATTAAAAGCTTCATCTCCAGAAGGCACACGCTGTCCCTTAGCTTCGTGTGTGTCATTCCCACCACACATTTGGCAGCGCTAAATGTATCTACGGCAAATTGTCCTTCAGCTGATCAAAGTTGGTAAAGTAGAGTGAAATCAAACTACAAGAGTGTGTGTGGAGTGTTTATATAAGCTGGCCCTGAGGTTAAAACACCCAATTAAATAAACCCAAAATCTAAAGTTTCTCTACAAAAAAATAACAAAACAACTAGGCCAACAACAGGCCGGGGTTTTATACAATTAGATACCAGGGCTAACTGGGGACAAAAACTGTGACAAGACAACCCAAAGGCTACTTCAGTGTATAGCAGAAAGAGCTGACCTGCCTTTAGTCTAAAACAGGAGCTGCTTTAGTGGGAAAAAGAAAACAATTTAAAAGTATAGCCAGACATTTTACAAGATGTGATTATTCAGTGCATTGCAGAGGTTGTTGCAGAGAGTCTGCAAAATGTAGCACAGGGGTGGGCCACATCTATTTTTCAGAGGTCCCAATGAATCAGATAAAGTAGGTAAAGGGCCAAGCATTAACACAGCTGTTTTTAACCAGGAAACACATAGACCTTAAGTATGTTAACCCTTCAAGGAATTAAACATCCACCAGCAACTGAAAACATCTACTGACCTCAGAGGTTTTAATACCTACTGAACCATTAATCTTATCAATACATGTAAATAATTCATGTAAAAAGCAGTTTCTCAGCTTTTCATGGTCATCAGATATGACCCACTTGGATGTTCAAGAGGCTCTGTGAGTGAAACGTGGAAACACAGTCATCTTCTGCAACATTGATTCACCAATAAAACCCATGTACAGGGTGGGGAAGCAAAATTTACAATATTTTGAGGCAGGGATTGAAAGACAGTGTATGACCAATTAGTTTATTGAAGTCATGAGAATTTATTTGCCACAAGAAATTGACATAATAGAAATGTTTTATTCTATGTGTCCTCCTTCTTTCTCAATAACTGCCTTCACACACTTCCTGAAACTTGTGCAAGGTGTTCTCAAATATTCGGGTGACAACTTTCTCCCATTCTTCTTTAATAGTATCTTCCAGACTTGCGCGTAATAGGTTTGCTCATCGTCATTCTCTGCTTTCCATGTAAACAGTCTTTATGGACGCTCCAATTATTTTTGAAAGCTCCTTTGGTGTGGCGAGTGCATTCAGCAAATCACACACTCTTTGACGTTTGCTTTCCTGATTACTCATATGGCAAAGGTTTCTGAAAAGGTATGGATATAGTGTTAGGTATGAGTATGACATCAATATAGGTTGGTTTCAAAACATTGACGTAGTGCCTGCTGAGAAAAACAACTAAATGTTCATTGTAAATTTGCTTCCCCACCCTGTATTTTCACAAACGACAGTGGTATAGACACTCATTTTATGTTCAGTTAATGATATGTTTTTTTTGGAAAAAGTCACCTCTTCAGTTTTCTGCATTCAGATATAATAACCTTTGAATGCACTGTTTTATGATCTACACCATCAGGGAATTAAATACATACATGGTTTCCACTGAAAAACGTAATAAGCAGATGACAATATTATGATAAATTATAAGACACTTCTTAGAATAGGTTAAATGTGGAAAGAAATGGGTGCTTCTATGAAACTGGTCCCTAAAAACAGGACAGTGGGGTTAAAAATTTAAACCAGATGTAGACTAATGTTATGAAGCAAGTTTAGAAGCACTTTGGGTCTATTTTAAAAATAAATATTTACTGAGATAAAAGAGAAACAATTTTTCAGACAAAACGCATTTTTATATTATTTTTATTTTACTTTTATACAAAAATCTGCATGTAACACGGTAATAAGGACACGAAAAGTACGCACTACTATGTTTTTGAATATCTTTTTATTCTCTTACTGGTACATTTTGGAAATCAAAGTAAATGTGCAAGACAGAGTGTTTCACAAAAATGACCACTGTTGTAAAATCACTTATGATTTATATGTGTTTAATTGGGCAGGTTCAGCACGTAACACCAGTAGACACAATGGGTTACACACGAAACCTGGAATGAAACTGAAGATTCATAAAAAACCTACATGTCTGGATTAGAAAAACCACTAGGATCGTCACATTTAACATAGTGTCTTTATTTATAGTGGTATATAAGACTATTTACAGCCATGTTTTCCAGATCAAATTCACTGACACCTAGGTAGCTTTTCCTCTCCCAATTTGGTCCTATTTCTGGCCCCAATATTTTCTTAAAATTCATTAATTTTGGGATGGTTCAGAGCAAGAGCACATATTAATTTGCATTTATCTGAGGTCATCATTAGGTACACCCTGGGGGGAAATATGTCTAAATTTCTCTTTTATTATTGGGTCTCAAAAGCTGGTAAAGTGCTAGAAACCAAAATGGTATTCAAGGGTTAAATACAACGTTTTTTGAAGATGTGATGGGCTGCTTTCCACTTTACAAGACCTGGGTTGTTTCAACAATGAGAACATAGAAAATGTAAACTTTTTTACAGCTGTGTCGGTCTGATGTTCTCTGAAGTAAAAATGGACATAATTCTTACTTTAAACTATTGCTTTGCTCTGTTTGGTGAGTTTGTGTGGGAGTTAGAAGATAATATGTTTTGTTGATTTTAGGATGTTAGTCTGCTTTGGACAAATAGCCTGAGTGGTAATCAAGTTGGAACAGTTTCAGAGTTTCTTCTTCTACACATAATAACAAGCATCTGGTGTTGTTTGTTGAAAAATGTCTCCTGAAATTACACTTATTGAACAAGGCTGCACTCTCTTGGCTCGTCAAAATGCTGCCTCTGAACTGACGCTCTTGATGAAATATTTAGATGTCCACCCTGTTTAAAACACTCAGAATCCACCTTTGTCTTTTCTGAAGCATTTATTCTACACTGTGATTCTGTCATCTCAGTCCCAATGAGACTAACCTGTCGTTTAAGGTGAACTCTATTTACAGCTAACAGTTAACAGTGTCCTGTGTTGGGATTGGTTTAACCCTCAGAGACTTAATGACTTTAGAACAACTACTCCTATCAATACTTGTAAAATGCAGTTTCTCATCTTTTCAGTGTCATCAGATATGACCCATTTGAATGTTCATAGCCTTTGTAGTGATCGTGGAAACGCCATCATTTCCTGCAACAGTTATTCACTCCATGTAGTCTGACAAATAATAATGGTTGTAGACACTTTGCCATACCCTCGGTTACTGGTATATTTAGCTCCAGTTTTCTCTGTTTTGATATAATAACCTTTGAATTTACTCATAACTCATACCTTAGGAAAGGTTAGATGTAGAGGTAAATTCATTTGGAAGTCTCCACAAAAATAGTTCTGGGTCTTTAGGAGTTAAATAGCAGCACAGACTTATTGTGGTCATTCCCAGAAAGATTAATTTATATAAAAATTAATATCTGAGTTATTTTATGTGGAAAACATGTATTACATAGCCTGTATCAACGTCCTTTGACATTATGTACCCTACTTTATTGACTTCAAAGGTGTTGATAGTAATGTGTCAAAGTCAGGCTTTTGTTTTAATTTTTTTTTTTAATTTGGTGACATTTCAAGTTTGCTTCAAATGTGCTTGATATTTTATCAAAACTCTAAACAGAAATTGACAATTAAATGGAATAGGACTTTTTTTTTTTTAATGAAACCAATAAGCAAAGTGAAAAGAACAAAATTTAATAGTACATGGTAAATTCAATTCAATTTGGCTTTATTTATAAAATGCTTTTCATCCACAAGGCAGACTCAATGTGCTTCACAACAGGTAGCTTATGTAATATAGCTACAGTAAAAAACAATCATGGTGTTGATCAAAAATGGTCAAAACCATGACTGTGACATGGTGACATGACATGTTTTTTTGTGTATATTTTTAACTTCAATATGATAACACTGCAAAGCTTCACCACGAGTAAATGTTCAACCAACAGATTTGGGTCTAAATGGTTCTTTACCTTTAAGACTATGTTTCCACTCTGAAAGTTAACAGAAACTCAAATGAACTTGTTCTATATAAACACATAACAGACGCACTGAGGCAGAAGAATGCGTGCTGACACGCATACTAACATCTCTCCCTTTCTGGCAGATTCAGTTTGTGTCTGGGCAGGGTTTCAAACCGACCACCCTTTGGGAATTGGCAAACTATTCAGCTGCTGCTGCTGCTGCCTGGCTCAACAGGCACCGGTTCAACTCCCCGAGGCGGCATTGTAGTCACACTGGAGAGCATGGCAGTTTATGGAAAACAAAACACTGCCAGACAAAGTTGTTTTCAAATGATGAAGTGTGTGAGGTTGTAAATTGCACACATCTGCAAATTTACAACACAAAACCCCTGAGGTAAAAACTAATGCATAAAGGTAATTCTGCTAAATCTGCAACCTGCAAACCTGCAATATATTTAATATCCATGCCTATGCATAGAAAATGCAGAACTCATCTTGCAACTTATTTATGTTTCATTACAGCACATTTGTCTTCACTCAAATAAAATTGGAATGCACTTCAATGGGTTTTATTTTTAAATTAGTCCATGCAACTATTAAAGCAGCATATGACGTTTGTCACCAGCTTTTCATCAAATCTTTAAAACCTGAGTGATAGCCTAAGTATTATGAATCTGTTAGTCTTTCCATGATTATGCACCTGAATCATTTCACTCACGGTGAACAACTTCGAAGTGCACTCCATCACAATCAGCCCGTTTGTTTACATACCAAACCAAAAATCGACACCAAACTGTCACTCAGGCCTTTTCATAATTCCACGCAGCCGCAGTATGGACGCAGCAGCAACAAACACGGCTTCACTACTTCTTACTGCTGCGGCTGCGTGGCTTTCCAAAAAGGCCCGAGTGACGGTTTGTTTCGGTTTGGTATGTAAACAAACCGACTGCTTGTGATGGAGTCAACTTCGAAGTTGTTCACTGTGAGGAGAGTGATTCAAGTGGTTCGGCTTTCACTGGGGTTTTACAGATTTGATGAAAAATTGGTGATGAATGTCATATGCCGCTTTAAGCATCTGTTTCATTTAGTTTTGGAGCTGATACAGGAGCCTTACAGATGGTGACTGTTGGCTGTGGATCCACATGTGTGCTACACTTAAAAATATAAAATACAATTAGGTTCAATCCTTTTGACCATTCTTTTTGTTTTTCTCTTTTTTTTCAATTCAAGCTAACAATGTAAATGCTGTCTGCCATTGATTCTTTAATAAATACGTACATTTAAGTAGATGTCGAAGTAAATCAAGACAAAATAAGAAAAAGTATGTCAAAAATGCTGGATGGTCTTAATTTCCAACATACAGTCTTGAGACTGAGAGAATGGGTTTTAATAAAGGGACTGTTTGTGTCAGAGCTTCCAGATCTACTTCAACACACTGTCTGCACATGACAATACATTTGTATCAGCCTGTAAAACTGTAAACTTCAACAAGCACTGCGTAACACACTCATTTTACAGTCCTGACGACTATTAACCACAACTGTAACAGAACTGATTGTCGCAGGCGAATGGGCTATAATACCGACCTGTCAATCAAAGCCAGACACTGGTGACCTCAAAGCCAAAGATGGACCAGATCACTTATTAGAAGGTCCAAAACATGGATTAGCCAGAAGGAGAAGTACTGATCTATTATTTTTAGAGTGAAGTTCAATGTTCAGTAGTTAACCAGTGATGTGTGTTACACTTTGTACTTGAACAATTTGAATTGTTATTGGGTCAAATCCTTTTGACTCTTCTTTTTGATTTGAAGTTCAAGATAACAATCACACATCTAAAAGCAGTCTGTCATTGGTTCCTGAATAAATATGTATATTTAAGTAAAACTCAACTTTCATTTACAAAATATGAAGCACTATTTTTTCTTTTTTTTTTTTTTTTTTAAAAATGACAGAACTTATATTTTTTTACAGTTTCAAGTCTATGAAATTTCTCAGTTTTTTTTTTTTTCTTCATTATTAAGCTGTCTGATAGAAAACTAGCTTCTACTGTGTAGTAGAATCACCTTTTATCTCTGATTTTTTTCAAACTGCTGCTCAGCTACTCTTTCATTAAGCATAACAGTTTACTTTTGATATTTGCTCCCATGCTTTGAAAGTCTTTTACGCTTTGCTCATCTTACTGTTAATCTTAGAAATGGGTCAGAATGTTTTCATCTGATCCATCATCAGACAAATAAATCACATCAGCTTCATGCTGGTATTGTTTATTTAAGCTTCCTGCAAAAAGAAAACGTAATTAATTTTACACTCATGAGAGTTTTAGTTTTAGTCTCGAAGCATCATTAAAGACTAGTTGCTGCTGTTAGTAGAATGACATCTTCTTTAGTGTTTCCATCACATACCGTGCATCCTCATTTGTCATTCAGTAGCTTTTCTGTCTGATCTCATCCTGTAGGAGCCTCATTAAAACATAAAAAGACTTTACTGGGTTTGCCATTTCCACAGGGGAAGCTGATGCTGGTTACTATGGTTATGTTGGCGCCATGGTTACGCATGTGCATCAAGTGCGGGATTTGTAACCTGCCAAGTGGAAGCCAAGAGGAAGCTACACAGTGATGTATGGGAAGACTGCTGAGATGCAGAATTCAGAGCAGAAAAGTCAGATGACACAAAGAGTGATGAGTCAGAAAACAGAGAGGAAGACAGATGGATGGAGCTCTCTTGGTAAGCTTTAGTAAAAGCCAAGAAGATACCAGAGATAGATGCATAATGCTGAGCAGAAAAACAGCTGTTACCTTTGACACCACCTAACCCACACAAACATAAAGTCAACATGACAACTCACAGTAAAGAGAGATAGATACTACACTAGCCCCACTCCATAAGCAGGCATTTACTCAGGAGCTGGTAGAGACCAAACTAGAGCAAGAAAAGATGCCGATGTGGAATGTATAATCACACAGGTCTTGAAACATTAACAATAAGGAAATGAAATGCCAAGGATATACTGGCTTATTCTGACTGTTATATAGTGCATTTACATCTCTGACAGGACACTACAGTGCAGATCGGTGTTTTGTCAGCAGTCCCAAATCATAATTTTGAAAGTGGTTGTACGTCATTCCCCTTTTTTCCATCCTGGTTTTATCCTAAGAATACTTAAATTCTAGCTTTAAAACTTCAGAAGCATTACATGTACAGGGTATTGCAGTATTCACTTCAGCAGTAGCAGTATTTCCCTCATACCTTCCCTTCAGCTACGTATAGTACATGCAGTCAGAGGACTGAGCAGGTGTTGAGTCACCACATTGTTGTCATCATTTGGAAATAAGCACTTTACAGAGCATTTTTATACACTTTCAATTATTACAACTGGACACAGCAAGTAAATCAATCTAAATCTATTAATAGTGCGGAATAGAACCCTTGTGGTTCAAAACCCCTTCGTGTAAATAAAGTTGTGGTCCTCCTGGAGCTACCGTATTTGTAACAGCTTTATTGTTGGTGATTCATGCCAGTGTTCCTCCAGGAAGAATATTCCTACAGTGACACCAGTGTTGGGGAAACCATGGCACAGTGACGCCACAGTGTAAAGCTGCACTTTTTATTTTTAGAAACTGCTTTCCAGACTTATAAATACTTTTTCCTGTGCCACACATTAAACTAATTATGCAGCGATGCACATTACATTGAGAAATAGAAAAAAGGTACTTTGCTTCCCCTGGTGGTTTCAGAACAAGCACCTTCATCCTTTTATTTTCTCACCTCTTTATGTTTCTGTCTTCCTGTCTTTTTGTCTTTCTCTCAGAACAAAGCACATCTCTCCCTTTGATCATCCCTCTCTTCCTCCCCTCCCTCTGTCTGACCCTCGCTGATAAATATTCATCCCTCTCTTTAGCAGGGGAACTGAATCTGATTTCCCCTTTCTGTTTGGAAGGAGCTCCTCACAGCTCTACGACCGCCAACATGAAATGAGTCTTGGTTGTCATTTGGCACAAATACTGTTTACATCTGTACATCTGTGAAACTATAAGGACTTTCGCTGAGTCTTCCATCCTGACTAGCTGAATCTGAAATTAAAGACATTAACAACAGTTGAGACAAACTCTCAAACCTCCTGCTTAATTAATTTTTGTGTGTCTGCAGTAGAGAAGGGAATTTAACTGAGGCCAACAGCCAAGTGCTCTGAAGTTTTGCAACTTAATTTTGGATAATAGCTTATGCTGCAGAGCTTTACACAGACAGCATCTAGGAAAAATAAAAACAAGACCTGCTTTCTGAAGACGTAGATCTGGGATAAGGCCCATGCTGTGTCTGGTACAACCTACATGTCTGTAGGCCGATTGGACCCAGAGGACTGCAGAAAAAAACTACAGTGATTGCAACATTTATTAGGGGATCCCTGAGGATTCTCCTTAATATGGATCAGTCGGATTTCCCTGTTGTGCCTCCCAGTTACATCGTGTTCATTGTCATATTATTAGGAAACATTGCATAACTACCCATTGTTATGCAGTTATTTTTATCTGTCAAGCTACATAAAACAAATTAATTAGTCAAACTTTAAGCACATATTAAAGCATGTACATAACTAGTCACTTTTTAGGTATACATAATTCCCTTCACCCTAATAGCTGAAGGAACTTGACATCTACACACTCAGTTACTCTGGATGGTATTTTCTTGGCCTCCAACATCGCTGTGGGGAATTTCAGTTATTTTTGACCAGGATTTTCTCTCCTCTGACTAATACATAAAACAAGTCTCTAGTAACGTAATAGAATATCCACTAAATTAGCGACATTCCAAAGCCAAAAAACTAATCCATGCATTTGTTACGCCAAGACTGAACAAGTGTAACTCCTTATTATCAGGATGTGCCAGTAACTCCCTGTAAAGTGTCCAGTTTATCCAGAGTTCTGCTGCAGGAGTAATGACAGGAATACGGAAGAGTGATCCTATTTTTCCCTCTACTGATGTGGCTTCCTGTAAAATGTAAAGAGGTATCTAGAATCCTTCTTCTGACATGCAAAGCTCTCAGTAACTTAACGGAATTCTCATGTCTTGAAGACCCAACATATTGTACCAACAGAGCAGAATTTCTGGGGAGTTCCTAGAGTTTCCCAACCTACATTGGGAGGCAGAACCTTTCGTTGTCAAGGTGCTCTCTTGGAACCAGCTCCCACTTTGGACCTGAGAGGCACATATCCTCTCTACTTCTAAGATTATACTGTTCTTTTCGATAAAGCTCATATAGCCTAGCTCAGGTGACCCTTAGCCATCTCTTAGTTCTGCTGCTCTAGTCTTGGTCTGCTGGGAGACCTGAACACCGAGCATCTCTCCTCCTCCTACCTTCTCCTCTATATATATTCATATATGTCACCACTGTACTCACAACATTGAGTCTTCTCCCTCCCACAGTTAGTGTTTCAGTCTTTCGCTTCCTGTTTCCTTTCCGCAGATATTTCTGGATGTGGATTTGTGTGTTTCTGATGCACAGTTACTGTACATCCACCTTCTTCAGTATTTGTTTGTTGTTCTTTTCTATCTCTTCTGTCCATTGACCTCACCGGGTCGAGGTAGACGTCCACCCACCCTGACACAAGTTCTGTCGAAGGTCTCATCACCAAAACAGAGGTTTTCCTCTACACTGTCACCAAGTGTTTGTTCTAGAGGGATTTTGTGTTTTTCTTTATTTCTATAATCTGCTGGAATGCCATAATTTTACAATGTAAAATGTTCTCTTTTTTTTTGTTTTTATGGGTTATTTATCGTTTTGTCATACAGAACAGAACAAACAACAATCGACAACAGGTAATAGTCACAATCTAATAGTAAAGATAATTTAGGTTACAATTAGGAAATAGTAATCAAGTTCCCAAATTAATTCAATTTTAGAGCAACAGTTTATATAGGATTTCTCAGGACTATGAGAAATATCCTTTTTTTTATGATTTTTTTTTTTTATAATATGTACTATATACATAATAAAGTTAAACAATGAAACTAAACTATCTCTCATTTTTGTTTGCTGTTTTTAAAGTGGTACTTATTCTAACCCTCATCTCCATAGTTTTACTGATTTTATCTATTACATACAAATGCTGTTTAAAAAAATCAGAGAGATTTGGAGTTATAGGTTCAGCGCATAATATTAGGAGAAGTGGAATGCAGCCTTCATAATTATGTCTTCATTATAACATAATTACCTAGAAATTACAATGTTTGTGATGTTGTTGCCATAGAAGGTGTTTGTATCTGCAGAAGGAGCAAGTTCTGCAGTAACTCTGATCAAACTTCTAGAGTGAACCAAACTCTGGCTCTAATGAGGGCTTTTTGTGTTTTCAGCAGTTACTCTAGGGCAGAGGGGTGAGGGGGGTGGGGGGTGAAGATCTTCTCCCCTTGATGCCACTAGTTCTGCCTTAAACACTGCACCTTTAGGTTCAATGTAATTTAGTAATCTAATTTAATGCAATGTTCAAAGTTTTGTGGACATAATTTAATACCTGTTTTAATACCCTTAAACTCTACCCAGAAAAGATAAAAAATATATATATTCTTTTTTTTTTTTTTTTTTTTTTTTTTTTTTACATTCTTTCATTGTAATCTTGGAGTTTTACTGTGTCTGTGCAGAGTGTGACACTGTCAGGATGTTTTCACATTTAACTGCTGAGGGAGGAAAGTTTCTCCGTGCTCACCTTAAACCTGAGTTTAAGGGCCAGACCTGTGAGTGGAATTTCTGACATTCTGTTACAGTGTGGAAACCTGAAGCTATCACCACTTTCACACTCAAGACTGACTTTTAGAAAAGAAGGAAACATGTTGTATTGAGGAGTTCAACTTTAGATATGAGCAACAATTCAGTACTTTTACTGAGGGACAAGATTAATAAGCTGTTTGTGTAGAAAAAACCTACACCTACTTATATCAATCTACATTTATATTCAATACTGAGCATTGTTGCTTTGTCTGATTTGACTTTATTTCAGTGTTTGACCCAGATGCACCTGGCATGAGATTGCTGACCCCAAACCCAGTTAGATTTAGACTCAGAGCTCCATTGATGGTAACTAGTCAATAATCTATAGAACGCTTAAGGTCCACTGACTCTGTTTTTTAAATGCCTCTGAGTGGATTCCTTTAACAGTTGGACCTGAAGATTACAGGCGAGACAGACTAATTATTATGTTTTCAAAGTATGGCCATTTGTTTTATAGTTCTCTGGCAAAATACAGCATTAATAAACCAATGATTGGTAGCGCATTTATGCCTTAACATTTGCGTCATTGTTAGTATCGCAATACAATATATACACACACACAAAAATAACTTCAAAACTCTCAATGAACCCTCAAAGACCCGAACAGACGCCAAAATCATTTACTGATCTAAAATATTTAATAACTGTTGAACCACTACTCTTATCAGTACATGTACATAATTGAGGTAAAATACAGTTTCTCAGCTTTTCATGTTCATCAGATATGACCCGTTTGGACGTTCAGAGGCTCTGTACTGAACATGGAAACACTGTCATCTTCTGCAACATTAATTCAACAACTAAACTCATGTAGTTTAATAAATGACAGTGGTTGGAGAAACGTGTTTTTAATGATATGTTTTGCAGAAAAAGCCACTTTTTCTTCAGTTTTCTCTGTTTATATATAATAATCTTTGAATTTACTCTGAGCTTTTATGGACATCTACATGATCAGTGAATTAAATATAAGAAAATACCTGATTTTAGATGAGAAAATGCAAAGCGTAGATGATAGTATTATAATAAATGGTGATAAATGCTTGGTAAAATGTTAAATGTAGAGAAAAACTCATTTGGAATCATCCACAAAAGTAGGTCTTTAAGGATTTAAGTGTAGTTATTTGCATGTCATGATTTACGTGACAGACTACAACATATGACCAGTTTTCTTTTCTATAAACTGATATAGACTGCAGGGAGAGTGTTCTTTTCTGAAGTCTCTTATCGTTTGTGCTTACACTCTTATTTTCCTGAGTGTCTTACCACACACCCATTATTCACTGTTTATATATATGTGTGTAGGAGTGTGTGAGATGTTTAAATTGCTATTTAAAGCCAGCTGGTAAAGCCGATCTGTTACAACCATGAACCCTTTGATTTACAACAAAACTACACATCTTAGAGCGTGTGTAAGTTTTGATATGTCCTGTCAATTAAATAGAAACAAAAGCAAAGCAAATCGGAGCAAAATGGTTCAGCCTGAATGGACAGACAGATGGAGCAAGAGCACAAAGACTAGAAGAACTATTCCCATTAAAATGTGACCCTTGAAAATCATTTTCTCTGTACTGTACTGAACTTTATATGACACTACTCAAACAGTAACTTTATTTTATACACACTATAAATAAGTTATGAGTTATGTTAAATAAAATATTACAAAAGTGCAATGGATTGAATGGCATATGTGTTAGTCAACTATTTTTGCCGTCGGCCTAAAAATATATTAGTAATAGATCCACAACTCTAAGGCCAAAACGTAAAACAAGACTCTATGGATCGGAGTCAATAAACCATACATGCTTGTTATGAAACTCCAACAAAAGTTTACTTTTTCTCGCAGTTTCACAGTAAAGTGAACAAGTATCAGTGAACAAATACAAATTAAAAATGCTATTATTATTGTTGTGATTTTCATCTAACAACCATTCAGCGCGTAATATGTAGTGACATCTAGTGGTGAGTTTGCAGATTGAAACCAAGGTCATGGTCAAAGTCCCGATTATTTTTATAGCACATTTACAACAACGCAAAGTGTAAAAAGTGCTGTACAAGGATATAAGTAAAAAATGCAAAATGTAATAAAACTAATAAAAATATATAACCAACTGAAAACCCCTTCACCTCACCTCCCCCTATGGTGGCCGCTAAAATGCGAAACACCCTCATTACTCACAGCAACAGTGTTGTACCATGGGTAGGGCCGTCTGTGACAAATGTTGGGCCAAACTTCAAGGACAAAGGATTGATAAATTAGTCTAATCCCCACTACAGTCTACTATGTAGAGTCATGTTAACTGTATTTCCTATATGTACTGTACATACATACATACATACATACATACATACATATATATATATATTCATTCATTTTCTGAACCCGCTTTATCCTCACTAGGGTCACGGGGGTCGCTTGGAGCCTATCCCAGCTACATAGGGGCGAAGGCGGAGTACACCCTGGACAAGTTGCCAGTTCATCACAGGGCTGAACATATAGAGACAAACAATCACTCTCACATTCACACCAATGGGCAATTTAGATTAACCAATTAACGTATTAGTGCATGTCTTTGGATGGTGGGAGGAAGCCAGAGTACCCGGAGAGAACCCACACAGACACGGGGAGAACATGCAAACTCCACACAGAAAGGCCCCACCCCCCGTCGACTGGTGTTGGAATCGAACCCAGGACCTTCTTGCTGTGAGGCACGAGTGCTAACCACTGCACCACCGTGTCGCCCTATATATATATATATATATATATATATATATATATATATATATATATATACATGAAAAAAAAACAAGTCAAATATAACTGGATCTTTAATAGTAGCTTGTGGCGACACAAATAAAAGAAAGTTCTTAGTTGCAAATAATATGGGCATTAATTGTCATACGTGATCTGATCATATAATTTCTAGAATGTTAAATTCTACAACATTAATTGAATACATTCAACAATAAAACCCTTAACATTTCTTGACCTTGGTCACTGCAGGTGTGTGTTTTACTTTTTCAGCTTATGCAATTAAAGCAATGAAGCAATGAATGGGTTTTATTCACTTTACTGACACTCTGGAGGTTGTTTTTTTTTTTTTTTTTGGAATGGTTATGGAAGCAAATTAAGTATTTAAAAAAAGTGTATTGCAGTACATTGCCAATATGTATGACAGTGACAAAAATGAGGTTTTACAATAAAAAAGATCATTTATTAAACAGAGGAAATAGAAATAAAAACCTGCCTTCAAGCCTCCCATAAATAACGGCCTAGAGACCTCTGCAGTTGAAGTAAAATAAATAAATAAATAAACAAACCTAGATGAGGAAATTTGATACATTTTATTGTTTTATTTTATATAGAGATAAAATATATTGCATTATATTTTATGAAATATAATATCTGTCAAACAAAACATTTCATATAAAGGGAAATTGAGTTAGATATTCTAAACAGGCAGTGGGTGTGGGTCAGCTCTTCTTTAGAGTGCAGTCTAGTTAGAGCCAGTGTTTGTTTTGTCTTTTGTGGCCTTTTGGTTAAAAGGATATTAACTATGAGTCACACTTAAACAGAGTGGGTGACAGCAATGCGCCTTAACACTAGACGACCTTCACAGTCTTGACCCAAATGAACACCAGGGGGAGATTTTTCATTAATATGTGAGTGCACAGTCTAAGCACCACCATAACAAGATACAAAATAAGGGAATTTCTTTTAGAAGAATTGGAAGGATGATGTAGTTGAGTTCACAAATGGAAAAGTAGGTTGAAGCTGTTCTGGAGGCATGCAGTGGAACGATGCCATACAAATACACTTTGTTCATGCTTCATTCTTTCACTTGTCACCTGTCAGTATATGGTAGGCTTGTGGACTTATAGAAACATACATTTTTAGGCCTGTAACAACAGACTGCTGATGTTGATGCATGGAAATGTAATAGTGGCATGGTATTAATATTCATTAACCAGCCCCATTTTGCATTGATGAAGGTCAATTTTATGTTTATTTGTCTATAATCTGATTTTTTTTTGCCTTTAAAATTCTAATCACTACATTCTAATATATATACACAGACATTTAGATGTGAGATAACTGCAGTTTCATTAAGCCTTTGTTGAATTTTGTGTGTTTGTGTATGCGCAAATATTGTGTAGGAGATGCATGGACTGTGTCCAGCCTCACTAATGAGCCTCACACACACACAAACAGAAAGTTACACGACAAAGAAACACACTCAGGATGTTAGATGTTTGTTTATGGCCCGGTAATTAGCCTCGGACGTAAGTAGGAGGCAGCAACACACACACACACACACACACACACACACACACACACACGCAGAGAGAGCTAATTATAACTGTATTCCTCTCACATTATTATCGATTAAATCCTCCTGTCCTTCTAAAACAGCAGAGGAGGCTGTAGGTAGATGTCCTGCCTCATAAAAACATCTGAGGAAAAATATTCCTAATATTTTAGAGCATGAAATACTCAAAAGATGGCAAATAGCGTAGATTTAATTATCATATTATGAAATGTAATGTGTTCAGACTAGTCAGAGATTCAAAGGCTGATAGTCAAAGCATCAAAGCAAGGAAACATCTAAACATGGAAGAAACGACTGCATCTTGACTGAGCTGATAGAGGAGGAAAGACAAAACTGAGAGTCGCCATGCATCGAAAAGAAAATAACAGGAACAGAAAGAGAAAGACGCAGATAGAAGGAGGGGTGGATTATAGAAAGAAAAAAGTGAGTGAGACAGGTAGAGAGAGGGAACAATGAGATGATTTATGGCCCCTTGTGTTCTAATGAACTCTATGCAAACATGGTCTGCAGTAATAAATTATCCACTTTGAACCAAAACACTGCAGAAGAAAAATACAGCCTGACAGCGTCAACACACCCTCATATAGTAGTATGTGTGGGGTGGTATGCATTACTGAAGTCACAGGGATGTAAATAAGTTTACACTGTCAGCTCCTTTAGAGGGACATAGTTTTTGTCTCCTGAAAATAAATCATCAAATATGATAATCAGCTGTTTTCAGTTAAAGGTTAAGATTCTTCTGCAGGATATTAATGTAAGTCTATGTAACATTCCCTAAACACAACTTATGCGCATGCATGTCTTCTTAGAGTTGTGTGGGTGATTTAGCCACTCCAAAGAACCATTAGATGTGATGGAAGTTTTCTCAAAAGCCCAAAATGTTGAAGGTTACAAATTAATTCAACTTTTGATCTGCTTTTATTTTCAGTTTTAACAAACTGTAAGATTGTTTTATCAGAATTTGTGCCTGTTATACTGCAGCTCTGAGCAAACTGTTGATACACTTGAATTTTTTTTTTTTATTCATTAAGTGCATCAAGAAATTACCAAAATATTTCCATCTAAATTTAAAGGGGTCATATTTTGCTAAACCCACTTTTATTAGTCTTTGGTTCATTTATTTGTGTATTTGGACCCTAATAGTTCATAAAGTTTGAATTTAAACCCTCCAGGTGCTGCAAAGCTATCTTTGTATTCATTTGGGCAAAAATCAAGTGGATTTCTACAACCTGTTTTAATTCCTGTTTAATTTGTTACGTCTGCAACTTGTTCCGTCACAACATTTGCACATATTAGGTTAAGACTTCTGATGAACATGTCTCCGAGTACGACAATTGTTTGTCAGCAGCAGCAGTCCATACTGAAAATATGTCCAGACTTGGAGCCAATTACCTAAAATGTTCAGTTGTTGGCTGAACAGGACAGAGCAGCACAGCCAACAACCTGGAGGGGGTGGGGCCTGAAGTGACTTGTTTGCATTTAAAGGGCCAGCGCTAAAAATGACCTTTCTGGTGTCATTACTCAGAAATAGGGTTGAAGATGGACCTGTGGAGTTGAATTAATGAAGAATTCAGACCCAAGCATAGCATTTACAGTTTATGTAGACCACAGGGGAATGTTTTAAAATGCATAATTCCATAAAAAAAGCAAAATATCCTTTAAGTAAACCAAAATTTAAATCCGGACAGGAATTTGATAATTTAAAATCAGTGAGTGTTGTAATTATGCTTTTTTTTTTTTTTTTTTTTTAAACCAGAAAACTTTCATTTATTTCCAAAAATGTTAACATTTGTACCATACAGCTGTAGACATGGAAAAAAGTCTGTCTGAGGGAGAATAGATCTGTACAGTTGAGGTTCTGGTTTGGTCCTGAATGTTTACAGTGTCTGGCTCTGCCTTTATTACCTCCGCCAGGAGGTATAGTGACCGCTATATGCTTTGTGTGTTTCCGTGTGTGTTTGTTTGTAAGCAAGATAACTCAAAAAGTTATGGACGGATTTTCATGAAATTTTCAGGAAATATTGATACTGGCACAAGGAAGAAATGATTAAATTTTGGTGGTGATCAGGGGGGATATCTGTCTTGGTGGAGGTCTGCACTCTCCGAGTGCTTTTCTTGGTTTAAGTACAAAGTCAGGTGAGATGCATAAGGACAGGGTCAGAGGTTAAGGCTACATACTCTGCCTCAGTGCCACTTTTGCACAATGACGGAAGATGAGAGGCCACTTAAAGTTTCAGTATGTTGAAAAGTTTCTGATTGGATTGGACAAATGTTATATTATAGTCATAATTATGTTTCCAGTTACCTGAAATTGATAACATTTGTTTTCTTGTTACCTTAGAGTAAGCTATTTTGTACAGAGGGAATGGATAATCAAATCCACCACAGTGTGACACCATTTTTCTACAGTATTTATAGTGGCACCCTGAATCAAAGACTGTTACCATTACCTTCTATGTTTGAGTGTTGACAAGAGTTAGTAACCCTTTATTTAATCATTGTATTGCTATTTAGTTAATCTACAACTTTCCCCCTAGAATGCAAAAAATACACATTTAGCTTATGAGAAAAAAAAATCATCACATTAATTAAAAAACAGTAAAAGGCAGTTCACTTCACTTAACCTGATACAAGGCTTGACATTTCAGTCACTTTCTTACATTTTATCAGCTGAAGCTCCATATTTGCAAATGCTTCGGTTACTTTTGAAAAGGGTTGAAAATCCTGGTGTATTAATTTATTTTAATTGTGAATTAGAAAAAGGTCAGGAGCCAGGCAGCCCCCCACTGTAGGACTGATTTAGCCTGTTGCATACCGCTGAGTGGCCCCAGGCTACACCGGGTCCTAGATAGTGTGTGTTCGCAATTGCAACCACAGCAGGCTGCTCATCATCTCACACATTCATATTAAGTTCTTCAGCGTCTGACACAACATATGACAATCGTATCCAAAATCTAGTGGAAAGGCATTAACCATGTTATATACTGTATTTTTATAGTCTGATCTCTACATTCACAGTCCACACACTCTCATTTAATGTGGCAGCAACTTGTATAACTCTAAAAACACAGACCTGCGTATGCATGGCCAAAAACAAACTCTGAAATATAGAGTTACTTCAATGATTCTGAAGTCCAAGGACATTTGGTATTTTTACTAAATGAATTTGTCATTAGCATATGCCTTACCGTCTATAAAGCTTCACATTCATGTCTGGTGTAGATGTATGTTCCTCTGACACACAAACAAACCCCAACAAAAACATAACCTCCTTCACTAAGGCTAAATCTAATCTACAGTGGTTAATGAATTCACTCTTAGCTGATGTAAATGTAGTAGAGGCTCTGACGGTTAAAGTTAGCATGGTGTTAGAGTGAGTGAGCCTTGGTTTAAAGCAGTTGTTTTGACATGGTTAAGGTAATAAGTAGTCCCAATTCACCCCTTGGCCCTCCCCCTTACCCCTCCCCCTTGCCCTTTGCACTTGGCACTACTCTTTGAAACAGAGTTGCAGGGGGTAGAGGTTGAAGCATTCCCCTATGAAAGGGGACAACCCTTCAAGACCTGTTATGTCATCAACAGTCATCGATGCCGCTATAAACAGATGCAACAGCTTTGTTTCCTAAAGAATT
The DNA here is from genome assembly GCF_902148855.1 of Sphaeramia orbicularis. NCBI lineage: Eukaryota > Metazoa > Chordata > Actinopteri > Kurtiformes > Apogonidae > Sphaeramia > Sphaeramia orbicularis. The sequence continues at coordinate 34,765,425 of NC_043968.1, read as the reverse complement.
CTTCATGCCGTCAGCAGCTCTAACTGTCTCTGTTGTATTGCCTTTGAGTATCTTTTTGCAGCTATCAACCACAAAGTGCAGAAATGTGGTCTATACAACATTGAAACAGCGTTAAACGGTCGATCAAATGATTAAGTTGTTTACGAAGAAAATACATACATTTGTGTGTTTCTTTCATCACAATGTTGCACTTTTTTGCTGTGTTTACCTCCATCTTGACGATGATTCGAACAGAATTATGGGAGATTTCTCATACCCCTCCGTTTGCAGTGTGGTCCTGAACAATCTCCGTTTTGATTTCCAAACAGCCCTCCCCCTTAGCCCTTCCCCTCAGACTCATGGAGAATTGGGACACCGCCTACCCCTTCATGTGAATATGCAAAATGGAGGGGCAGGGGTAAGGGGTAAGGGGGAGGGCCAAGGGGTGAATTGGGATTGGGCCCATATGCCAGGATGGCCCCGACTCTGTTACCAGCCAGAATCCAGAATGTGTGACGTCCTCCTGCATATGGTTGAATTAATGTGTGTGCAAGGGAGAGATCAACAGATGAGAATTGTAAATCTATTTTCCTGAATCTCATGCCAATATGTTTCTTTGTCCATTTTAATTAACAGATAGCTCATAGGAATAAACTGGGAGCATCTCCTGGCAAATACAGCTCTGTGTGTGTGTGTGTGTGTGTGTGTGTGTGTGTGTGTGTAGGTGTGTGTGTGTGTGTGTGTGTGTGTGTGTGTCAGAATCTGTGCAGCTAATTTTGGGAGTTTCTGGGAAGCAAATTGTTCCACAGAGTTATTTGATGGATCATACTGATATGGTGTGTCCGTTTCACCTGCTGCACATGCACCTACACTGCACACACATTACACAGTAATTCAGCACATGTAACTGCAGGCTCCTCTACATGTTCTGCATACAGACCCACATATTGCACGTATCACCTGACTACCTTCACTGTGTTGGGTTAAAAATAGCCTTGTGTAACTGTAATTTCTATGTTGGGACAGCAGTACTTAAACTTTAAGGGTTGCTCAAGCTTAATTAAGTTAGAATTTACAATCTTACACGTAAAAGTATGCATTTTCATCTTGGCATTTAGAGTTAGTGTGAGCTTTACAACAGAGATATACTCACATCTAAACATTGGCAATGCCTTGGTGCAGCTTGTTTCAGCATATCATTATGGACTTTGGACACCAACTAATGAGAGGATGTATAGACAGAGCAGCTATAATGGGCCAGAGCGTCATACATGAATACTCCAACTAGACCAGCATATACTATGTCACCTTAAATTTCATCTACAATATATTTCATGTACATTTTTAGTGTGGATGTATGGCTGTGATTTCCATTTTGTCTAACTTCTGCTGCTGCTGCTTGTCTTGGCCAGGACACTCTTGAAAAACAGATTTTTAATCTCAATGAGCTTTTTTTTTCCCTCGTTAAATAAGGTTATAATAATAATAATAATAATAATAATAATAATAATAATAATAATAATAATAATAATAATATATCGCCTGCTAAAACCTTTAAACCTTTCCCAAAATAATTATGACATGAATATATACTGTATATATAGAATCTCTGGGTGACATTACCTAAGGAATCCACCTGTATAATGTGTAGAAATATGTATGATATGTAACCTGTGTAAATCATATGAAAATGCCTTGGCATACTGCCTCTATTTCAATTGCAAACATTACATACACAACTGAATGTGTGGAATTAAAATGACTGGACACATCAGCTGGTCATTACAGAGAACTCCTGTGTTTTGTTTGTATGTTCTTTATAAATCACCTGGACAGAAATTATTTTCATGATCTGTATGCAATGACCTGGACATGTATGTCACATGAATGTAACATGTACAGTCCACAAAAACAGCAGGAACTGTCATGAGAATATTATGTATAAACATCACTGGGACTCAGATGGACATACAGCTCTGGAAAAAATTAAGAGACCACTGCAATTTCCTGTTAAATCATGTCTGCGTGTAGGACAGTCATTCCATTCCTGTGTTTGTTGAATTCCAACACAAACACACCTTATTCTACTGAATAAACACCTGATCAGTGTCTTATTTAAGAAGGAGAAGAATAAAAACCACTACTGTGGCCATCACTATCTTCTTACAATAGGCAAAAGCAGTGCTACTAGTACTGCAAAAGTAACTGGAATCCAAAAGTAACTATTGAAAACTACTGGACTTCTGCTCTGACAATGTTCCCAAACTCTGAGGACTGGTTTTTCTATCAGGACAATGCTCCTGGCCTCAGCTAGGTCCATAAACGTGTGGATGACGGACCACCAGATGAAGACCCTGTCATGGCCAGCCCAGTCTCCAGACCTGAACCCACTTTGAAAACTTCTGGAGGAACATGGATGGTCACAAGCCATGGAACATGTCTGAGCTTCTTGAATTTCTGTCTCAAGAGCTGCATAAAGTCATCCAACAGCAATGGAGGAGAGACAAGACACATGAAAGCCGTCATTGAAAACCAGGGTTATTCCACCAAATACTGACGTCTGAACTTTTACCAAGTTACAACATCAGTATTGTGTTGTTTAGAAATAAATAGGAACTGGTCTCCTTTGCATTATTTGAGGTCTGAAAACACTGCATCTTTATGTTATTTTGACCAGATGTCGTGTTCTGCAAATACATGCCTTAAATAATAATAATTTTATTTGGAATTTGGGAGAAATGTTGTCAGTAGTTTAGAGAATTAGAAAAAATGTTCATTTTACTCAAACACATAACCATAAATGGTCAAATCAGAGTAAGTGATAATTTTGCAGTGGCCTCTGATTTTTTTTGCAGAGCTGTATCATGTTCATTCATACACCTGTACCTGTTCATAGCCTGCAAAAATTAACAAGATCGTGCATATAAGCAGGTTTTAAATCTAAAAAGTTAATATCATATAAAACAAATATCATTAAGGTATATTTTAGTACTAAAATCTAGTGGCTATCAGTACTGCCGCATACCAAGTACTTATTAGGCACTTAGGGGAATTCTTCATTTTGTTAAACAGCTGGGTTCATTGTGTTTTATTATCTGAACTGATCTACTGCAGAACTCCATCTGTGTGTCCCTCAGCTGAAAAAATAGCCTGTCTGCTTACATTTCAGTCCACATGCTCTCCATCTGTTCACCTGAGAACAGCAACCACGTCTAAGCTTGTATACCTGTCAACCATAGCAGCATTTTTTCCAACAGGATATTGACATCAGTGTTAACTTTTGACTGGCTTGATGTGAAAATCATTACAATGAACACAAACACTTCTGGGCTGCAACTCTGCACAACAGGTTGATTGGGAGCAGAAAGGGTGAATGTGGAGAAAAGACACAAATAATAATAGCATATTGATCGTGGAATAATAATCGGTTTTGTATATAATTCTGTAACGATTTGCTGTTTAAATTGTTTGGCTGATCCAGTTGTATCTGCTAAATGTTGACATAAAGAACATGACAGCAGTGGTGCAGGCTAATCTGACAGATGGCCACACTATATTCACTAACACAGTCATGTATTTCTGTGCATGTAGAGGCACTGACTTGGAATCCATTTAGGTTTACCATCATCACAGTCTGATGTTTTATAATAAAAGCTGATCGCCTCACATAACTTCATATTCTGTATTTAATGTCAAACTCAACTTTGATTTGTCTTCACTTTTTTGTACAACAAATAAGAGCCTGCAATGATGATGCATCTTGCCTGTTTTTCTTCTTTTTCTGCAGACTTTTAGGAATGAAACTGTTTGTGAATATATTTGTTTAAGGTGACCATGGTGGACTGGCATGGAACCTGGTGTTACTAACATTTTACTGAATATAACACAAATGCTGAATACTAGCCAGATTTTTTCCCATTGTTGATGAGCCTGCATAATGTTTACTTCAGTGACCTCAGCTGTTGTTATGTCCGAAAGTGAATGCAACATAGCATAAGTGGTTGTTTAGACCTGCATAAAAATAATGGAAAATACTGCATAAAGAGGACTGGGATGCTTCACGATGGACATGAAATGTAATTAAATAGGTCCATAAATTTGACAGGTGCACCACAACACTACACAGAAGGTTGTAGTTTATGTGAAAGTGTTTCACAGCTTTGGAAATTTATCACCATGAAAATGGCTATAAAATTTATCAAAAAGTAAACAGCTCAAATATGGCATTCATGATAAGTAATCAATCAAATAATTAATGTGGTGTGAACATTGCATGTATTTGACTGGCAAAAGCATTTCAATGCATTACATTGAGTTGCAGATTATAGAACTACCAAAGGGATGTACAAGTTCATCCATTCATTCATTCATTCATTCATTCATTTGGAGTTTGGAGCCTATCCCAGCTACGTATGTGTGAAGGCGGGGTACACCCTGGACGACTTGCCAGTTCATCACAGGGCTGACATATTTAGACAAACAATCACTCTCACATTCACACCTATGGGCAGTTTAGATTAACCAGTTAACTTGTCAGTGCGTGTCTATGGATGGTGGGAGGAAGCTGGAGTACCTGGAAAGCCTGTACAAGTTACAAAATGGAAATCCTTGAAACCAGCCTGAAAGCAGCCTAGTACCCACTAAACATTTAGGACCTATTAGGGTCATCATTTTTAATTTAAAAAAAACAAAAAAGTACTAATTGGTCACATAATTGTTTGATTTATCAAGAGTAGATATGATTGGTTTCTTCAGAATGTAAATGTAAAATCACTAATTAAATGTAGAATGAACATAGACTGTACTGACTTTAAAATCCTATTCATATGGAAATCATTCAGTTGCATCTTCTAACTTTGACCACAGACTCTTCATTGTACTGAAATGATTAACGATAAACCTATCAAAGCCATCAAAACTGGCTGTGAACTTAAAGGCATGTTACTGCTCCACAAAACAGAAATAAAACCCAAACACAGGCCTGTATGTAAAGTTCACAGTAACATTTCAAAACCATCAAGGCCATTAAAATTACACATATATGTATTTAATTTCTCAACAAACTACTATTAAAAAAAAAACAAAACAAAACAAAAAAAAAACAAAAAAAAAACAAGGCCTTCAGATCTCCTTTAGATTCAGCAAGTTGAGGAGAATGATTCTCATCAGCACAAAAATGTTCACTGTGTCATGTCAAAGTCACAGACACTGTTTTAGATCTCATCAGCTACAAATGTACCTGTAGAGTGGAGGCATCACATCCTTAGTTTGATTTAAAAGTTGAAAATGTAGCTTGTGCACTACTTGATCAATAAAAGAGTTTCCTGCTGAAAGGCTATTTGACTCAGTAATCAGCAGCATTACCACCACTTTACTGAGAAATAAATAAACTTTAACCCATAAAGACCCGGTGCTACTTTTGTGGCACTTCCCAAATTAATTGTTCCCTATATTTAACCTTTCTTGATTTAACACTATTAATTATGATATTATTCTTCGTATTTTGCGTTTTGTTTTTTCAGTGAAAATATATTTTCCTATATTTAATTCACTAATCATGTAGATGTTCAATAAAGCTCAGTTTAAGGTTGAGGGTTATTCTATCAAAAACAGAGAAAACTGAAGAAAAAGTAACTTTTTCAACAAAGAGAAGGTAAAAACTAGTGTCTCCATCCACTGTTGTTGATCCAACTCCACGGCTTTTACTGGTGAATCGATGTTGTAGAAGATGACAGTGTTTCCATGTTCACTACGGAGTCTCTGAACGTCCAAATGGGTCATATCTGATGACCATGTAAAGATGACAAATTGTATTTTACACCGATTATTTCAACGTTTTAATAGGTTTCGTGGTTTAGAAGTTATTAAACAGTTTAGATCCATAGATGCTTTTGTTCGCTTGGGTCTTTATGGGTTGAGTAACTTTGATGCGTCTGCTGTACACTGGTCATCGGTCCGACATCATAGAAGGTAAACAAACAGTGTTAATTTTACTACGTTTGTGTAAAATTACTGATGGGATGAGGCAAGTAAACAATGAAGCAACAACGCTTCCTGCAGATTAACATGAGTCCAATGAAACTGAGATATATATATATATAATCATTACTGATACTAATTTCATCTTACAGACACATTACTATGTAACTCATAAAACCACTAACAATGTCATAAAAGTGACATTGAAATCAGTCCCATTGAAACACTTAGACTTGTTTTTTGTTTTTGATGTAAAGCTAACCAATTTCTCCAAACATCTGTTTTCTCCAGTTAAAGACTTTATAAGTGAACTTGCTGATTACTGAAAGCGTCAAACGACTTCTGTTTGTGTGTGACAGATAAATGGCTTCAGGATTAAATGGAGTGCAAAGCTGTAGACAAAACATTACTTTAGCACTTCCCTTTCTTCTCACTCTCTCGTCTAAACCGAACAAACAAAGCAGATAAAGATGTACATAAAAAGAAGTAAAACAAAAGAAAACCAATAAATAAATAAATAAATAAAAACAGAGACAAAACACCATTATTACACGTTATATCATGTCCGATAATATTTATGACTTAATATAGTTGAACTATCAGACTAAAGCTTATTATTCAGTTTTTTCTTTTGTTTTTTTTACCCCACATCTACAATAGCCTGAAAGTAGCTTATATCCAGACTCAGCAGAGAAATGTGTCTGAGATCACATCCTGGAGGGAATTAAATGAAGACGACACATATTTCCTTCAGCCCAAGGCGCTACGATGCACACAGTAAAGCACTTTTTTTTTTTTTTTTTTTAATATTCCATTTAGTTGTACGGTTATTAATCTACCTCAGTCCATCTGTGCAGTCAAAGGTAAGGACTTCAACTGTAACACAAATACTTATGGTTTAAATACTAAGGTTTTGACAGATATATTTATGACACGTCTGCTCATACCCACAGAACTAAGAGTACAAAAAAGTGTAAGAGTAAGAACAAAAGTGTAGAGTTACTACTGGAGTAAGATATTGTGTGATTTTCTGGGTTGGAGTAGGTCTTCCACTCATCATTAGATTAGCAGTCTGCTCATATCAATGTTTTAAAGTGTCCTTTGACAAAACTGAACTCCACACTGCACCCAATTAACAGTAAAAGCCTATAACTGGAGTCATTTTTAAGATAAAAAAGCACGAGTTTGACTATTATTACATCCTCTGGCCTGCTTCTTTACATTGTACTACACTGTATGCAATTAATAAAGCTGGGCTGCAAAATTACAAGAAGTACCCCAAAGCACAGTCACACTGCCTGTGAAGATGAATTCGTGGAATTAAAGCCTGTTATGCTAAAAAAAAAAAAAAAAAAAAAAAAAACTTCAGATACTTTGATGAAATAAGCAATGATTTATCAGAGACTCTTCCACATAAAACACATTAAAATTCTTTAAATCACATCTATTTCATGTCACAGTCTGGCTATTTCTGTTTTTTTATTTTAACAATGGATTTTAAGACATGAGCAGGAACAGAAACAGAACAGACCGCAGAGTGAGACAATGACAATTATTTTTAAGTGTGTAAAATCTTTACCCGTTTTCGCTGTCTGTCTACCTCAACGCTTTTACCACAAATTTGACTTGTAAAATTGTTGTAAACTGACAAACATCATATCATTTCACTCATGGTATAATTGCCAAAGTCATATTTTTTCAGGTCATAGGTAATGATGAAAAATGAAGCATAAGTATTAGGAGGGTAATTCATTCATCATTCATTTTCTGAACCTGCTTTATCCTCACTAGGGTCACGGGGGTCGCTGGAGCCTATCCCAGCTATTTATGGGAGAAAGGCGGGGTACACCCTGGACATGTCACCAGTTCATCACAGGACTGACATATAGAGACAAACCATCACACTCACATTCACACCAATGGGAAATTTAGATTAATCTATCAGTACATGTCTTTGGATGGTGGGAGGAAGCTGGAGTACTAGGAGAAAACCCACACAGACATGGGGAGAACATGCAAACTCCCACCCCATCAACTGGTATTGGAATCGAATCTAGAACCTTCTTGCTGTGAGGCATGAGTGCTATCCACTGCACCACCATGTTGCCCTTTAGGGGGGTAATGTTATCCAGATATCACAACTTAGCAAAAATATGACTTATATTCTCCTCCGAAACTCTGCACTGCAACTCTTACTTTAATTTTATATTTTTGGGTTTTCTGTGTTCTTTTCTTACTTGCTGTTTTTAATCACTTTTTACATGCTTCTTTTATAATGTTTTAAATGTGTTTCTATTTCCCTTGTCGTTGTATTTCAATGTCCTGTGTGAAGCACCTTGAATTGCCTTGTTGCTGAAATGTGCTATATAAATAAACTTGCCTTGCTTTAGGTCACAGGTGTCAAACATGCGGCACGGGGGCCAAAACCAGCCCGCCAAAGGATCCAATCTGGCCCGCAGGACAAATTTGCAAAGTGCAAGTTAGGCCATCAAACTCAAAAATAATATCATAATAACCTATAAATAATAACACCACCAATTTTTTTTCTCTTTGATTTGGTGCAAAAAACATTAAATTATGAAAATGTCTACATTTACAAACTATCCTTTAACAATAAAATGTGAGTAACCTGAACAAATATGAACAACCTGAAACGTCTGAAGAAAATTAAGTACAATTTTAACAATATTCTGCCTGTTAGGAAATATTTTGTGCTTTTGTAGATCTGATCTGTAATGCACATGTATATAAATATAAACAATAAATCAAGGCATAATATTGTATTTATATTTCTTAACAAATTTCATTTTTTTTCAGTTTTTTCACATCCTTTTTGTTTGGATAGTTTGTAAATGTAAATATCGGCATAATTTAATGTTATTTTTTGCACTAAAACAATTAGGAGTTGTCATTATTTATTGGCTATCATGCTAATGTTTTACTGGTCCGGCCCACTTCAGATTAAATTGGGCTGAATGTGGCCCCTGGAAGAAAATGAGTTTGATACCCCTGCTTTAGGTAATTATGCTATGAGGCTAATGGCATGTGTAAATTCTACCATAATTCAAACTGGACCCAAAAGATAACCATTGAGTGGAATGCACTGTTTTTCCAAAGTAAGGTCCAATGAGGGGCGGGACTTCAGTTCTCTGTTGGTTCAGAGATGACCTCTGTGATGATCTTTAACATCTTATTCGTAGTCCAGCAGTTTACAACACTACATGATCAGATCTCACATTAACTGAATACTTGTTTTCTTGAAAAAAGTGACATACTGAGGTGTTGTGACAGATGAAGTCCATTTACAGCAGCTGTCATGAAGCCCAACCATGGACCAAATAAACCTGTATTTTTCCATGTTTTTCTTCTTGATATTGTCAAAACCAAAGGTAAAAATAATCAAATCTATTCCTTCCCCATCAGAGCTAAGAAATCCACTCTGCTGAAGACTGTTGGAAACATCAGGGAATGGGTATGACTGGCTCACAGAGACACACATGATTAAAGCTTAAGCTGCAAGTTTTTTTTAGTTTTAGTTCAAATACAGGACTTGATTTGCACATTCAAAAAGGAGTGGGAGGAAGTAGAACTTATTTAATACCGCCCCTTCTCCACACAACTGTCTATCCTTTAGCTTCCTATCAGCATAATGTATGAAAAGTCAAGTCCCTTCGATCTTTTGTAAGTAATTAACCTCACTTATTATCCTCACATACACATACACCCATATTGACAAACCAGAAAAGTAAATAAATAAATAAGTACGTACATACATACAGGGTGGGGAAGCAAAATTTACAATATTTTGAGGCAGGGATTGAAAGACAGTATATGACCAATTAGTTTATTGAAAGTCATGAGAATTTATTTGCCACAAGAAAATTTACATAATAGAAAATGTTTTTATTCTATGTGTCCTCCTTCTTTCTCAATAACTGCCTTCACACGCTTCCTGAAACTTGCGCAAGTGTTCCTCAAATATTTGGGTGACAACTTCTCCCATTCTTCTTTAATAGTATCTTCCAGACTTTCTCGTAATAGTTTTGCTCATAGTCATTCTCTTCTTTACATTATAAACAGTCTTTATGGACACTCCAACTATTTTTGAAATCTCCTTTGGTGTGACGAGTGCATTCAGCAAATCACACACTCTTTGACATTTGCTTTCCTGATTACTCATACAGCAAAAGTTTCTGAAAAGGTATGGATAATAGTGTTAGGTATGATTATGACATCAATATATGTGTGGTTTCAAAACAATTGACGTAGTGCCTGCTGAGAAAAAACAACTAAATGTTCATTGTAAATTTTGCTTCCCCACCCTGTACATACATACAAAAGTCCTTGAAGGCAACACAAATGAATACACAGTAAAGTAAACAATAAGACAAAGTAAACAACAACAGCAATCAAACAAGACATAACAATCAACAAACACACAAAAAAACAAGGAAAAAACAAAATCAGACAAGACCGAATATTAATGTATAAAAATATTAGAACCCTCTCTATCTTTGTACTGGAACCAGACCATCTGTTTATATACCAGTTCAAAGCAGTGGATATTTTGGTTACCCTTTACACTTTTATCAATGGTGAAATATCCAACACTTTAAAAGATTACAGTTAGTCTCTTTAGTATTTCATATTTCTACCCATACTGCACCTTTGCACCCTTAGTTTCTTTCTATTTAGACTTGTATAATGTTTATATAGTAGACATTTTACAGAGCAGACAACAAAAAGTCATTACTATGTGTGTTTTTCATAATAAAGCTGATTGTATTGTATTGTGTTGTATTGTATTTTGTTCTATTCTATTCTGTTCTATTCATCAGAGAACACTTTAGTTACACTACCCAGTAAAAGGCAGAAAACATAGGTCCTGATTTGTGTTTGTTTGTTGAACTAGAGTAGAGTAGGTCATGGCTGAACTGTGTACTCTCCTTCTAATATATGTTTTGAGCATGTAAACAGTTTGAACTATTAGGGAACCAGGGGGAGTTTGGATCACTTAATAAGATATGAGCTCCCTTGAAAACAATCTGTGATGGTTTTTTTTTTTTTTTTGTTTCTCTAAAGTATTCACAATAATCTACTTTCTTCACACATATCTGTTTTTCATGGCAGAGTGAATCATCATTAATTCACTTTAGACACTCGGATGCTCGGCGTGTCACTATAACCGTAGAAGTGGGTCGACGCAAATTCATCACATTAACTTGAGAGTGAAAAAAAAAACTTTCTTCAACTGCTTTAAAATAAAACCGAAAAAGAGCAACAAACTTTCAAGTGTAATAATAAACTACATCTCTCTCCTCGCCTCTGTGGTGTTGAAAGATGCACAGCAGGCGGCAGCTACATCTCATATATTTTCTTATTCTTACTATTCATATTCTCATTAATAAGAATTTTGATAATAAAAGTACTTCATAAAAACTGTATGTGTCGTTTCTGTGGAAAAAAAATGGTCTTCATTCTAAAGCTACCCTACATTGGAAGTCTTTATTTGACATCAGGCAGGTGTGGTCATGTAATAAAACAGTTAAATCAATGCAAATCGATGAACGCTGTGATAATAACAAACCAGTCTGCATATTCTGAGTGTGAACATGAACAGGAAAAAGAGCCGTCAGATTTGTAGACCTTAAAGTTAAACTGACTGAACCAGGCTTTTTGATATTTTTTGTACTTTTTTGTTCTCTTTCTGTCTTTGTTCATTTCGTTGTTTCTCTGACTCTGCTTTAACGGATGTCGTCTTCATTCTCTGCCTCCTTCACTTTGTTTCTTCTTTCTTTCTGCGTCTCACGCTCTGTCTCATATTTCTCTCTCTCTCTCTCCCCCTTCCTCCGTCTGCATGTCTTTAGCTCGCTCGGCCTCTCTGTTTCTCCTTACTGACTGAAACCTTTAAATTTACTTCTGCTTCAGCGTGTTTGTCTGCCTGTCACGTACTGGATGTCGTACTGTAAAAACAGGATCATCTCTTCTGCTGTTGTTGTTGCCTGAGGAGATTTGTAATGCACACACACACACACACACACACACACACGCTGCTCACTGATGTTACACTTGAAGCTGTTTTGACTTCTATCATATTCAGTCTGTTTACAGCTGGATCATTTGCATCTGTTCAAGCAAATTTCTGTTTCTGGCAGTCGTGGTCATCTGTCAGGGTTTACTAAGGATGTTTTTTTTTTTTTTGTATTCTTTAAACTCAAAGTTACATGCAGCTGAATATAAAAGAGCAGCTGTCATTTTACAACAGCAGGTTCAGCTGTGGGTGTAATGCAGTGTTTTTCAACCTTGGGGTCAGGACCCCTCGTGAGGTCGCCTGGAATTCAAATGGGGTCACCTGAAATTTGTAGTAATTGATAAAAATTTAACAAAACAACAACTTACTAATAAAAATATATGGTGAGTTGACAGAGACAATCCCAATACATAAAAGTCATGACAAACTGAAGCTGAAACTGAAGCACTGTGGTACTGTTTATCTTTCAAATGTTCATTGTGGTCAGTTTCAGACGCTGCAGCTCTTTCATAATTCATAGTTTGAGTTATTGTTTGTTTAATATTAATTGTCAGCCTTGTAAATACAAGCTGGACTGACTGTACATAAAAAAAATAAAAAAAAAGAAATTCTCCCTTTCTGCAGTAATCTCAACCTGGGTTTTCTGCCTCCGTCCATAATAATAAACATTATATATACTAAATGGTGTCTAAAATTTGTTATTTTGCAACATGGTATAGCAAACTATTACATGATCAAAATCAAATTAATTTTAGAAAAAAAAAAAAAAAAAGAAAAAAAAAGAAAAATCTCTGTTTTGAATGTCTGGGGTTGCCAGAAATTTGTGATGTTAAAATGGGGTCATGAGCCAAAAAAGGTTGGGAACCACTGGTGTAATGGTTAAAGAACTGATAGTGTAGATCAGTGGGTTTCCATGAGTCCATGCACAGCTATAGCAAACACTGCACTTATAAACAATCCTGTTCCATCCTCATTATCTGCATTCTGTTAAATAAACCAGGTTCATAGTTACAACACTTGTTTCATTCCTGCAGAAATCCAACAGATTCTAGTTAAACTCCTCCTCGTGTTCACAAACAAGAAATTAAATCAGTGTTAAACAAGGATGACAGTGTTCACTTGTTTACATCTGTTCAGTCAGTAACACTTTTAAGTAGTTACCAAGATTATAAACTTGTACTCATGTTATTTTATAATTTTTTAAATTAACTATCCACTCATGGGCCTAAAGTTTTCTTTGATACCAATATAATGCTTCTAATTGTGCTTCAATGTACCTCAGAAATGTGTCAAAATATGTGTGGGGCTAACTTTTTAATGAACCTCATTAGTTTCTGTTTATATATTTCTGTCCCATTCTGTGCTGGTGCCTTGGACATCTTATTATTTATTTACTACATCTCACTTTAAGTCTACTCTTGAAACAGACTTTGGTGGGTTTATTTGAGCTTTCTTTGTAAAGCACTTTGTACTTTGTTTTTGCTTTATAAAAAAAATATTATTAGAACTATTCAAGATTCAAGATGTTTATTCGTCATATGCTCATGATCTGAACAGTGAAATGCAAGAACTGCTGTGCAATAGAAAGTACACATCCAAACTTTTTCCAAAACAAGTGGTGCCAAGCACAACAAACCCTGCCCCATGCACATATTTTGCCCATTGTAAGTAAATTGGAAGATTTATAAAATTTATACAAAATTTTAACTTTGACATACTTTTCCCAAAATGTAATGAGTTCCATTGCGGGTCACTGGCAATCTATAAAGCCAATTTGGTGTGAATTCAACCAATAGTTTTGCTGCTACAGACATGTAAAATTTCACCCATTATAAGTAAATGGAGGAGAAAAAGATTTTTAAAAAATCCTAAAAATTTTTAACTTTGACCTACTTTTCACAAAATGTAATGACACCTATTCTGGGTCACTGGCAATCTATAAACCAAATTTGGTATGAATTTAACCAATACTTTTGCTGCTGGAGTGTTAAACAAACAAACAGGACCAAAAACAACACCCCTTGCCTACCCTTTGGGGGTGGGATTAAAACATACTCTTAAGGACTGGAGTACATAAATAAGTAAACTGTGGTCAGTATAGTAATGAGTATGTATCTTCATAATAACTGTAATGGGTCTGTGATAATGACCATGGAGGTGGCTGTCAAAAACAGAACAAGCATAAACTCCTGATAAATTATGTGCATGCCAGTTAAGAAAAATGCACATTTCAAACACTTTGCTCAGTTCAAGCCTGTTTCCAGCCCTTTTTACCGCCGCCAAGTTAAACAGTGGAGGTTATGTTTTCATCGGGGTTTGTCTGGATGTTTGTCTGTTAGCAAGATAACTCAAAAAGTTAAGGATGGATTTTCATTACATTTTCAGGAAATGTTGATACTGTACTGGCACAAGGAACAAATGATGAAATTTTGGTGGTGATCGGGGTGGGGTTGGGGGGTGGTGTTGATGAAATTTTCAGGAAATGTTGATTCTGGCACAAGGAACAAATGATTAAATTTTGGTGATGATGGGGGGGGGGGGGGGGGGCACACACGACTGCTCTGCCTTGGCGAAGGTCTGCGCTCTCCGAGTGCTTTTCTAGTTACTATTGAGTTTTCCTGATTACTCATTTTAGGTGTTACTGTCCCATTTCAGTCTCTGGATGTGTGAGTGTGTTAAACTGACATCTGTAGAAACATAAAAAGCCCCACAACATTCACACCTTCAACATCCACATGTAAATGATCACCTATTATTATACTGTTCTATACATGTTCTAGGTCGGTTACTTGTGCATGTGTCTCCACCTACCTCCCCCCTCTCCACCCTCTCCCCCAGCCTCTCTCTATCTCTATTGCTCTCTCTTTTCTCCTCCTTTACTTTCTCGCTCTAACCCCAACTGGCCAAGGCAGACGGCCATCCTTCAGGAGTCTGGGTCTGCTCGAGGTTTCTGCCTGTTAAAGGGAAGTTTTTCCTCGCCACTGTCACCAGTCATAAGTGTTTGCTCCTGGAGGATTCTGTTGGGTTTCTGTAAATTGGCTTAAAATTGGATTTGATTTGATTTGATTGGATTTATCTCCCCTTTATGTGAAGCACTTTGTAATTTGTTGTTTTAAAAAGTGCTATATAAATAAAGCTTTACTTACTTACTTACTATGAACAGGTTAATTGGTGTGAACGTGAGTGTGGAGAACTGTCATTTTCTATGTCATCCCGGTGATGGATGGGTGACGTGTGCTCTGTCTATAAAAGCTCTAGACTCTGATGACAGAAGACATTTGTATTTACTGTGTTTTGTAACTTTAACATACTTTAAAATCTGGTACTTATCAAACAAAGGAAATAAGAAATACACTAATATAAGTCTAAATTGAAGTCCCACTAGTTATCTGCTGCAGCTTTAAGCAATAAATGAAGAAATACAGAATTTCCATGCAGTTTATCACTTGATATTATGCACAGTCACAGACCAATACATCAAAAGAAAAACATTATTTTATATTTTTCTTTGGATGATTATTTTATGCATGGCTTCCTCATTGTTTTATTAACCCGCCCCCCCTAATGGGACGCAAGGGGTATTGTTTTTGGTTTGGTTTGTTTGTTTATTAACACTCTAGTAGCAAAACAATTGGTTGAATTTATACCAAATTGGGTTTATAGATTGCCAGTGATAGATGTATGTGGTTACATTTTAGGAAAACTAGGTCAATTAAAAATTTTTTTTGTGAATTTTTAAAATCTTTTTTCTTCTCCCATTTATTAATAATGGGCAAAATTTCAAATGACAAAAACAATCAATTTCAAATAACAAAAACATCAGTTTTGTTTCAATTTCCTCAAACTTGGCACATATATAGAGGCAACTGATATGCTGACATCAGCACATGCATAGACATGATGACATCAGCTGGATTGATGCCAAAATTGATTATTAGGACTCTAAACAGATGTTCCTCTATCATTAAGGAAGCAAAAGTAATGTGTTGTATAAAAGTGAGATGGGGCTGGGATTTAATAAGTTTTATCCTTCTGACTCTTTTTTGAGCAATACATATTGAATTTATTTTGTTATTACTAGTGTACATGGCAATTGCTATTTTGTCTGGATCACCTTTATTTATTAATGTACTTGCTCTGATATTAGTTCCTTGTACATATAAAAATGTTTAGTTTTTTTTCTTCTGCTCAAAACAAATAAATGAATGAACGAATGAATGAATGAAAATAAGTTACAATATGTGCGAGGGGCGGGGTTTGTTGTGCCTGGCACCACTTGTTTTTATTTATTTTCCTGTATTTAAATAAATGTGAGGTGTTTTTTTCTCTTCAGATGAGTCTCTGCAGCATAGAAAAGCTGAATTATAAGTAACTTACGAACATTTTAAAGCAGAAGAATAAAAATGCACAATAATATGCGTGTTATGAGGACTTCCAAGCACACACAGATCATAGAATATAACTGCACTTATCTGTTTCACTTCGGGTTACCTACTCAACACATCATTTTTCTTATTAAAGGCAGCCTTTTTAAACTGCACTCCATTTTTCTACAAGTTCAAGACCTTCCAACAGCCTATTGTCAGCCACACTGGTTCAATAATACACAGTTTTCCCCGTATCAAATTCAGCTGAATAATAACAAGTTCCTTTCAATGGTAAGATAAACAGTGACATAAAAGCAGAGCTCTTGCTGTTTTATTTGTTTCAAAAAATGTCAGAGTTGTTGCGATTAATTAAAGGCCACCTGCATGGATTAGCCAATAAGTGAAGCAACCAGGGCTTTGCAGATAGTGGATGGCTTATTTATTATATTCAACACTGAAATTGCAATAAACAGACTTTTGCTTCAGACACAGATAGTCCGGTTAAAGTCATTAGCTCATCAAAGCTGTCACTGCAAAGTCTCGTGTCCTGGAACGAAAACGATTACACTGAGACCAAAGAACAAAGAGTGGTTCTAAAGTGAAACCGATGCAGGAGAATCCTCAAATGTAGCACTGATGACAGCCACTAGATCATTTGTAGTAAAATAAGGAAACCTCTGTTAACACGGATAAAGCCTGAGTAAACCCACGTCATTTAGAAAATGTGGCTTTTTTTTGTTGTTGTTTTTTTTGTTTTTTTACATCATTAGCTCATTATAACTCATCACACCATCAGCTAAACCATTTGGTCAAAATATGGTCACTTCTTACCGTTCTAAGATTATTGGTGTTCAATAGAGGAATCTGGTCACAATCTTGGGAAGCAAAAATAACTATCAACCAATCAGATTACATTCTATCAAATTTGTACGGCTGCCTTTGTGCTAAATGCTATAAGCTGTAAAGCAAAACAAAAACAAACAAAAAAACAACAACAACATATCCACACACACACACACACACACACGAACAAAACACCAATATTAGGTGAAATTGGCCATATTTATTGATTTATTTTTACTCCGCTCCCCAGAGGGAAGGCAAGGTTTCTTTGTTTGTTTGTTAACACTTTAGCAGCAAAACTATTAGTTAAATTCATACCAAATTGGGTTTATAGATTGCCACTGACCCAGAATAGATCTGATTACATTTTGGGAAAAGTAGGTCAAAGTTAACTTTTTATGCATTTTTAAAATCTTTTTTTTTTCCCCATTTATTTATAATGGGGGCGAAATTTCAAATGTCTGTAGCAGCAAAACTATTGGTTGAATTCATACAAAATTTGGTTTATGGATTACCAGTGACCCAGAATAAATGTCTTTACATTTTGGGAAAAGTAGTTCAAAGTTCAAATTTTGTATGAATTTTTTTACACCTATTTTTTCTCCCATTTACTTAAAAAGGGTGAAATTTCAAATGTCTATAAAAACATCAATTTTGTTTAAATTTACTTCAAACTTGGCACATATATGGAGGCAATTGATATGCTGACATCAGCACATGTATAGACAAGATGACATCAGCTGGATCCATGCCAAAATAAGCAACAATATGTGTGGGTTTGTTGCACCACTTGTTTTTTTATGAATTTTGCACAACTTTTGGAATATAAATCTATAAATTAATTGTAGTTTGATGACAAAATGAGATACACTGTAGTTATCCCTACCTGGTGACAGATCTCATGGACGACCACCATCGTCAGCTCCATCTGGTAGGATGATGAAGACACCTCAGCATCCAGTAGGATCTTCTGCTCCACAAAGACACTCAGTCCCCAGTTCTCCATGGCGGCGTAGGGATGTTTGGGCACTGCCAACAAATCTGACAATGACACACAACAACAGCACGTTTAGATCTTTACAGTTACACTGAATCTGTCCAACCATATATAAACTCACAGGTGTCCTCATCCAGTCAGAATCCAGCACTTAAACCAAAAAGAGATGGACCCCTCTGGCTGAATGGATGCTAGCATAAGAGCACATCCCATTTTGGGTTAAAATGAAACTCATGAGTCATTTTAACAACCTGCCAAAGAATCCTTTTATCCACACAACATGGATAAATGAAGTTTTCTGAGGTTTTCATATTTTGTAGGAGAGAAGTAGACAAGCAGAAATGAGGAGGAAGTGGAGGACAAAGTAGAATGAAGGTAAAGATGGAGACTATCTGTAGTTTAAAGATTTATTAGACAGGTGGAAAAGTCATTAGAAGTCTGGCTTTATTTAGTAAAGTTACCTTAGTGGAAAATGAATTGAAATTAAAACAATTCCTTTAAGGTTTCAGTTGAAGTTAAATGATTGTATTTGAGTGTAATGCAGCTGTGGGAATTTGCTGCTGGGCTAAGATTCAATGCAAATGCTCAGCTATGAATTATAACTTGGGTCTGATAAGGTTTTTTCCATAAAAAGTTCAGTTCCCTCATTAGAAAAAAAATAAATTGATATGTCTTCTTCCTTTGCTGATAAACTCAGAATGTTTTATTGCTCATTTCTAAAGGTTAACACAGATGTATCCTGCTCTCCTAAAAGTCCACTTTCTCTATTTGAGCTGCATGCCCAGGGACGGACTGACCAGTAGGACATTCTGTCAAAGTCCAGAACGGTCATCCCACCAATGGCCGTCTGATGTGGTGAATCAGGAGGAAAAAATCTGCAATATTAACATCAAAACAACAGATGGAGCCAATATGGTTATTTAGGCTATTATGTGGGGGAAATACACAAAACTTGAAACAAAAACCAAGAGAAGAGTGCGAGAAAATGTCAAATATGAAGCGTAAGAAGAAAGGTGGCTGGGAAAAATCAAAAGAGAAGAGGGCCACATAATGACAGGCAGAGGCATGCAAATGCAAAAAGCTTACTGAGCTATTTAGACTGTGAAGGACAGTCAGGAGGAATTTACAGAAACTAGTGACCTAATGAAGAAGCTTTTACTCCCACAGCATTGAGTACATTTTATAAGCTCCAAGTTCATGTAGAGTTAGGTTAGGCTAGCTTACCTTTGACAGTTGATCGTTTTTCATTTTTAAATTTTGAAAGCCTTCATAAGCCTATTTTAAGACTGTACTAGCGCTTTGTAAGTAAATATATAAATTAACACAAATAATTATTGAGTGTGAAATGCTATTCTTTGTGAATATCTTGTCTAGGCTTGTGGTAGAGTATCATGACATGCTGGCAGGTTGTTATTTAAATGCATAATTGTGTTTTGGTTGTGGGCCTATATTTTGGAAAAAGTCCAGGGCCTTTTTTTAGTTCCAGTTCGTCCCTGTGCATCCTACTACATAATGCACGCATTGTGTCCGTCCAATCGATGTTGCAGCAGGGCGTTTGTACGAATTTTCCTCAGCCTTCACAGGCCCGATTGCCGCTGAACTTACCAAATGAATAGAAGTATTACCTGACTATCTACTAGGCAAAATTTTATGTCTGTATTCAAATGTTGTGAGGTATGCTGGGCAATTTCACCCTCTCATGCTATTGTACAATGGCACCATGGGTGCAATGCCGCTAGTGACTTTAATAATGGATTAGATTTCTATAGTGGTATTCAAGGCACCTAAAGCACTTCACATTATTGATCCATTATTCATTCACTCTCACATTTACACTATGGTGGTGGTAAACTACATCTGTAGCCACAGCTGATGCCAAACGGCCCCTCCCAACACCAAACATTCACACCAATTCATACATCGGTGTGAGTAACACTGGAGGCAAGGTAAGTGAAGTGTCTTGTTCAAGGACACAACGGCACATGACTACAGTGGGATTCAAACAATCAATCCTTCGGTTATTGGACAACCCACTCTACCTCCTGAGCCATGGCTGCCCCATTCAAGTTTACACATTGATTGCACACTGTGAATTACAGAGGCTGAACAAAAGAAAGCATCTGTGCCTTTATTTACCAAAGCAAGTAATTCAGATCCTTCCATTGGAAAATTAAAGCAGTGAGTAACATGTTTCAGCTCCAGTAAGTTCTTTAACTCTGACTGATGCAATGAGTAGCTTCTAATTTCTTAAACGACCATCAGTTTCATAGAGAGCATAAAGACTGGACAATGTCAGGACTCTCCCATCATCAATACAAGATCTTGGATAAAAATGAATGCAGTTATGGATGTGAAAATATTGTTATATTTATTGAGGCAATACATAAACACTGTGTCGCACAAATGATGCCACAGTGAATGTGCCCTGCAATCAAAAGGCAGTTCAATGAAATATTGCATGTGTGGCTATTTTTTCCTTTTTTGGAAGGTGGTGTATATTTCTTTTTCTTTTTAATAAATTCAGATAAAAGAGGAGCACACAGAGCCAGATGGGTGTAAAAGCCGCCTGCAGTCCAATCATGTACAGAGACCATTGTAATGGTACCGCTCAAAGATTACAGTGAAACATGTTTCCAAGTGGAGGGGACTTTAATTACAGTTTTCCTTCAGACCTCACCTCAGGGACAAATCTTGAAGCCCACTTTTATTACAACACTTATTGGTCATATCAGGTTTTCCATTAGTTGATAGATGATTTTTTTTTTTTATTATTGAACTGGCAAATGGGAAAATAGAAAGGTGTCCTCATGTCCTCATTTGGGCTAATTATTGATGATTTGACACGGTCAAATGTCCATTTTTTCTTTAGACTTTAAAGCTGCAGTTGTTGATAGTTTTTTTTATTATCAGTGGGTAAAAAGTCCATCATTATCTTTCAGAAAGTATGAATTCTTCTTGTTCTGTGAACTTGTGGATTTGGACTTTAGAGAATGTACTCAGAGATTCACAGTTTATGTTAACACAGACAGGTACGGATGTAAAATATGTGATTGACAGATGTAATCTTATTTTATCATCTATCATCATTTATATTTACATTTCATTTAAATTTAGTCTTGATTTGGTCCTAGAGCAGCTACGAAAAGAACACACAGAAATGACAAAGAAATCAACCTGAAATTGTCATCTTGGGAATACATCACTATGCTGTTTTTATTTTATTTTTTTTTTTAAATATTATGGAATAACTATATAATATTAAATATTATACTGAGTACAACCTGGGTGCCATAAAGGGGGTGCAAACATGACAAATTCATGGGGCCCAGCATTTCTGGGGGGCCCATAGAGAAGTGGAGGGGGTCCAGTGGATACAGGTTAGAAGTTGCGAAAATTTTGTGTAAGATTTGCTGTATAATAGAGGCATGTTAAAAGCATGTTAAGTTTCACTTTCGCTTCACGGCAGCATTAGTTACATTAGTTATGGACCACACCCCCACGTATATGACTGCTGCCTCTACCCCACGTACATACCCCCCCCCCCCCCCCCGCTCCAACAAAACAATAAGATACTGGATTTTATAAAGGGCCCAAATTGTTTAGCTTTCATGGGGCTCACAATTGCAATAGCGGCGCCCCAGAGTATAAGTATTATTGAAGTGGTAAATAAAGAATAATTTGCTGATAATCTGTCATGTTTTGTGATAATTTGAAACCATGGTATAATACTAATACTAGATAATATATAATACTAATACTATACAATACTATAGCATGGTGTGTGGTATTTGTAGTTTTACAGAGGTAAAAATAAAAATACAAAGTAAACATCCATCCATCCATCCATCACCTATGGGCCAAGCTGTAATACACCCAGGACATGTCGCCAGTTAAATAAATAATTATATTAGTTTATTGATTCTGCACTTACATTTGTAACCCTGCCTGGCAGAAATGACATTCATACACCACCAAACTGGTTCTCCAAATGCTTTTCGTAAATAATGTGATTATGTGCTGAGGTGATGCACTTTTGGGAATAAATGAAGTGGTGTAGTTTATTGACCACCACAGAAGTTGAGGTGTTTAAATCAAACACCTCAACCACGAGTAAAATAATAAGGGGAGCAGGAAATAGGTTTTCTTTGAGTGAAGAAACCTGATTAAAGAAGATGAGAAAAAGAAAGAGAGCAGGTGAAAAGGTGAAAATGAGGCTTCTCAGTGTTATAGAAACTTGATTGTTTTGTTGAGGAAGAGGAGCTGTTCCTCGCCAGTTAATGAGTATAAAGAGATCAGGCCCTGATTAGAATTTATAATCCCAAACTGGCCTTTTTGGTAGCAGACACCTTCATCAGTGTAGCAGAATCACAGACAGCAGCACATACAGGGATTTAAGAAGACTTCCTTCTGGTGCTCAGGGTTCACAGTTTTCACACAAGCACAAAAAACACACAGGATATAAATAAATACTTAAATCAGCAAGTACTTTTTTTTTCTTCAAACTGAGCAAAAACCTTTAGATAGTATCTTGAAAGTGTGTCTTCATAGATGTCTCAACCTGTCCATCACATGAGCAAAGATCATCCCATGGCATCCCAAAGGCATCCCACGACACTACACACACTCCAGCACTCACTCATTGATCTACATGTAAATCAAATGAAGTAAACAAAACAGGAAGAAAACACACACACATACACATTTTCACCTACACTTTCAACCTCATTTGGTCTCTTTTGAAGCAAGAAAACAATGAACCACTGACAGACAGGGAAAGAGAAGAAGACAAAAATGAGTCAAATCCATGTTGAATTTTTTGGGCTACAAAAGGCAAACTCCTCAAATTCCAGTTTCTTAGATATTTGTTCCAACCCTAGGGAAGTAACACAACACAAGATGAAAGAAGACAGCAGAGTGTTAGCATTTATAAGGTTTTTTTTTTTTATTACCAGTATCAATCTTTAAATGAATGGATGGCTTCAGGGAGGACCAAGGCTGTACAAAAACAACAAACAAAACAACACTAAAACAATGTTAAATGGAAATGAAAATCACATTTAATCTAACCATGAGTGAGGAAACAACAATCAACAAACCTGCAACTGAACTCCCTAACAACAAAGAAAGAAAACGTGATGAACGTCTCCTACAAAAATAATACTTACAAAGCATTTCTATGTTTTGTATGATTTTTAATTAGATGAAAAATTTGTGACATTAAATTTTAAGAATTAAATCCTATCAACTCACAATTCCATCATAAAACATCAGTCTATCTTTGTCTATTCTTTTAGCTAGTTCTTTTTTTTTTTTTTGTGTGGTTTTGGTATATTAACATGTTATACTGAATTAAACTAATGAATGAACAAACTACCAAACCAAGGCAGTTGTAAACCAGTAACACTCCTGTTCTTCATTACTAAATGCCTGTTTTTGACCACAGAGCTTGGAAGGGCACAATACGGGTGAACTTGGCTTTCATCAACCTGTCAGTGTCATTCATAATGTTCCAAAGCACATATTGTATACTGAAGAAGGTCAATAACATGGTGTGTGTTTTTATGTATGTTCATCAAGATGTACTCTGCGATGTAGTATGGTAATGGCAGTTTCTGTATTACCATGCTAGCAGTATTAGCACATTATTCAGTGTAGAAGGAGGTAATGAACACATCACAGCTGCTTAGAACACGTTCTAATCACAGCAGAGTGTAGCACCATTCCAGCTGATCCAAACTCCCACCAGCCACAGATGCCTAATACATCCCATCTACACACCTGCTCTACTTCATCTTCTTCTTCTGCTGTCCTGAGGTCAGACTGGATGCTGCAGTGACTCACTAATCACTCTAATGTTCACGACTGACTTAAGTTACAATTTGTAGGATGTGATACTTCCTTGAGGCATACTGACTAAATATTTGACCCGTGGCCCCATGATTTGACAAGTGATCCTGTTCAGAAACGTACTGAGAAGTCAGATAGGAGGTTTGAAGTATGACTGGGTGAACAACCCTATTATTACACCCCCCCCAAAAGAGGAGGCAAAGGGTATTGTTTTTGGTTTGGTTTGTTTAACACTTTAGCAGCAAAACTATTGGTTGAATTCACACCAAATTGGGTTTATAGATTACTAGTGACCCAGAATAGATGTCAGTGCATTTTGGGAAAGGTAGGTCAAAGTTAGCTTTTTTTTTAATGATTTTTTAAAAATCATACCATTTACTTACAATGGGCGAAATATGTGCGAGGGGCGGGGTTTGTTGTGCCTGGCACCACTTCTTTAAATTGTTAATGCTGAATGTAATATTTGCAGTTTTTTAATGTAATGTTTTTTGTCATTATTAAATCACTTGTTGTCTTTCTGTTATAGAATGTCATGTCATGTATGTGTGAGTAGAGCTGATTTTTGTGAGCCAAAGGAAATCATTAACGTCAGATGATGTTTTTAACACAGCGTAGAGCTGATGACCATCAAAGTGAGCTGCACGTTTGATTATTGCATCTAAAGTGGCACCCAGCAGCTGCTGTCAGTCAGCTCTCGTTGGAAGTTAATCAGGTAAAAACAAATGTCAAGGTGTGTTTCTTCTGACCATTGGGTGGTCTCTTTTAACCAGCATGCATCTCACCAGCAGAATGAAGGCAGCCACGAAGACCTACTGGGTGAAATGCTTTAACATTCTAAGACTCTTTGTGCAGCCTGAAGGAAAATCTGTGGACGAGTCACTCAAAAAACCATGGTGTTCTGATTTGAATAAGGTTCCCTGCTTGGAAAATACCCAATTCAGTAAACACACATGACAACAAAACTCTTATTGAGCCTATTATTCTGTCTCCTCACAGGAGAGGGGGACATCGTCTGTAATCACACCTGTCCACTGTGTAGAAAGTACATTCAACTGAATCATCCAATATCGGACAAGTTCTTCCTATAGCTCAACAGCAGGTTGTATTGAAAAGCATTGAAAGTATCTGCTCAGCTCAGCTCTGTGTCTTGGCTACAACTAGTTTTAAAAAGTATACCTTTGAAGGTTGACTAATCACAGACAGCACCGCATGACAAAGTATAACAGGTAACTCAACCAATGCATTATGGAAAGCATACGTTACCATAGAAACACAAGTCCAAAGCTGTGCATACTACACCCATAGCCAGCATCCAATCACATGCCAGCGCCTGCTCTCAAGCAGAATGCGATTGGCTGACAGCTCATTATTCACATGAGTGCGGCTCAGACAGCAGAACTGATTGGCCGGCTGGGGGCAAGTGGAAATGCAATTGGTTTGACTTAAGGGGGAAATGCAAATGAGGCTGTTTGGTTTAAGGTGGGATATGCAAATGAGACATTATACTCAATAGAGACTTAAATTAAAATGAAATGAATCGTTTCACTTTACAGCAGAATGAGCCTTCAGGAGGGTTTTGTGTCCTGACACACACACACACACACACACACACACACACACACACACACACACACACACACACACACACACTCTCTCAGTAAATAAGTCACTCTTGTGTGGCTTTTTGAGTGTTTCACCTGCACTCTGTTTCTACATCGATTGTTTTTTCTTTGTTGACTGTATAAAATGAAAATCAGGCACACATATTTGTGTAAATTGGATGGGGCAGCTGTGGCCTACAAGGTTTGGGTATGAGCTCGTGACTGAAGTGTTGCTGGATTGATTCCCCAAACCATCAGAGAAGGTGTTCCTTAACAAACTGTTTGCTCCTGACAATGGCAGCCCACTGCTCCTTGTCTGCAGTACATGCTCAACCAGTGAGGGGTTAAATGCAGAAGGTCAGTTTCAGTGTATGTTGCATGGCTGCATGTAAAATATATACTGACAAATAAAGATTCTTAATTAATATCATTTAGGTGTGTATAGTACTTCAACCATGTGTATAAAAAGTGGCATAAATAAAGCTGTACTTACTAAATTCACTGCAGCATCAATAGTACCCTTCACCTGCTGCTTATTTTAATAAAAGCCACCTCCACTATTTTCTGCTTTCATGCAGGTTATGACAGATGGAGGATTTAACCCCCCCCCCCCCCCCAAGGGGAGGAAAGGGGTATTGTTTTTGGTTCAGTTTGTTTGTTTTTTTCTTCATTTCTTTCTTTCTTTCTTTGTTAACCCTCTGGCAGAAAAAAACTATTGGTTAAATTCATACGAAATTGGGTTTATAGATTGCCAGTGACCCAGAATAGATGTGATTACATTTTGGGAAAAGTAAGTCAAAGGTCAAATTTTTAATGAATTTTTCAACTCTTTTTTTCCCCCCATTTTCTTATAATGGGTGAAGATTCACATGTCTGTCGCAGCAGAACTGCTGGTTGAATTCATACCAAATTGGGTTTACAAATTACCAGTGACCCTGAATAGATGTCATTACATTTTGGGAGAAGCAGGTCAAAGCTCAGATTTTTTTATGAATTACAAAAAAGAAAAAATGTTCTCCCCTTTTTTACTTATAATGGGCAAAATTTCAAATGTCTATAAAAACATAAATTTTGTTTCAATTTATTTTAAACTTGGCACATATATCGAGGCAATCGATATGCTGACATCAGCTGGATCCATGTCAAAATACGCTACAATACGTGCACGGAGGCGAGGTTTGTTGTGCCCAGTACCACTTGTTAGAGTTTGACACAATAATGACAATTCAGAGCAGGAAGAAGCCAAAAAGTAATTAATCAAACAGTGAATGCCTCATTGGAGCATGGATAAGTGTTGCAGTAAACATCTAAGTCACAGCAGTTAGTCAAAAAATTAAACTGAGCTTCATAATAACTGTAAGAGATTGTATTTTTTTTTAGCTATTATTTTACTTTATAATTTGATTTCAGTTAAAAACCCTAATATTCGTCATTGCCAAGAGTTTGTAAAGTGTCCTATTGGTGCCAATGAATCAGCCAAACCAAGTACTGTGTCTATCTCTAATCCCTTCTGCTTATTTTACTTGTTTTATGGAGAGCTACTACAATCTGTCTTTCCTGCCTTTTCGGTTTTTAACAGGCATGAAGTTTGAAGACAATGGCATTTACCAGGCAGGAAGGATCGAAAACCTTGTCGAAGGTTTTTACTCGTACTTGTGAGTAAAAGTCAGCATCTCACCACCTTGTGCCTCCGTTTCTATTCTAAAACTTATGTTCTACAAAACTTTATCAGACATTATCAAAGGGCAAGACTAAATCACTGAAGCATTTATTTGGTCAAGGACAGTATTCTACAGTCATCTATTTTTAAATAGTGCTACATTATTATGGTATATGCAGTTCTAGCTGTAGAATGCACTATTTTAAATCAATAAATAATGTGTTTTCTTAAGTAAGTAGCCAGGTAATAAGCAGGGTATAAATCTATTCAGGGTGATTCTAGACCCCTCTGCATCGTGCATCACCCAGTTGGGGTTTATTTTGCAGTAATGACCACAGCACTGTACATTATACCTTACACAGTCATTTTTCAGTCAAAAATAATAAAGTCTCACCGGTTTCAGCCCCTCATATGAGAGGCCTCGGTGCTTTTGTCTTGAATAAAACTAATATTTGTGGGTGCTGTATTGGTTTTTGAATGAAAAATGTAAATTCTTCCAGCAATGGGAAATGATAACAGACAGGAAATCACACTGCCGTTTCCCATCACGTCAGCTTTGATTGCGACTCTATTAATGATTTCGTCTTCTTTTATGAAGATGTTTATCTCTGTGCACCAACTCTGAATAATCAAACAGCAGCGCTACATAGAACAAGCATCAACCACCGTTTCTTTAGCGGGTCGTTTTCATATTGGGTTCAAATTAATTCTTTATTTGCATGAAAATGTAACTAAGGTTGTTGAAGAACTCCTCCTCAGTATGACTGTGTCTGTACTGTGGAGAAAATGTCCCTCTAAATTTTTAATTTAGGACTTTAGGACTACTGGGAGTTATTCTATTCTGGTTGTGCTTCTTCTCTAGAGAAAATGACGCCTCTCCATCCTCTGCTCATTGTCGTGTTTTTCTTTCTTGGTCTCCCTTCAGTCGCATTTTGTCTCGTAGTCTGACTCTTTTTCTACTTCACACATCATATTTGCGTATTTCTCTTGTTTTCAGCATCACCCCCTCCCCCTCTCCCTCTCTCTCTCTCTGTCTCTCTCACCCCGCCTCTCTGCGGTCGAGCTCCACTTGTCCACCAATTATCTTCAGCTCGTTCAGATAAGAGCTGCTCCATATTCAACAGACGCAAGGAGAGAGAACAGAGGAGAAGCCCTGAATGTTAAAACGGCACCACAGCCACCAGACAACCTGCAGCCCCACAGAAACCTGCAGCACCCAAATAACAAACAGCTACAGGAGGGAATGCTGGAGGCTCCAGTGTTCATTACACCACATCATGTGAAAACGCTGCATGGAATAAACAGCATAGAGATGAGGTAGGTAGTCTAAGAACTAAAAGTGTAAACTCTGACCAGAGGGTGGCACCAGGGGAAAGGGCATTAAAACGAAAAGCATTAAAAACAGGGAATAATAATCCTCTTCCCCTTACATATGAAGCTAAAGTTTTAAAACAATGAGGCCACTAGTATATATCCATTGGATGCATATAGATGCATCATTATACATTCATATTCAAAGAAAGTCGAACACATATCAGTAGTAGCTGTGCTTATTTTTTAATCAAAAGACCCCAAAGAGTGGTGTTTTTTTCCTCAGGTGTTTGAGGAAATAACTGATGTTTCAGCTCAGTGAAAAGCTTCAATAAAGAGGTTTATTTTTTATATGGTCATAAGCTGCAAAATGACGGAACCATAAAAAAAAAAAAAAAACCCATCAGAATACGATGGAGAAGAGGTAAGTGGATAACTGCTTTAATGAGCAGCAGAAACAAGAGGCTAAAACTAGTGTCAGGTGAGGAGCAGCTAGGGAGAGTTTACGTGGGTTTTCTTTTTTGACATTTATACTATTTTCACATTTATTTTTGGAGGTTTTTAGTCTGACTACACTTAACTAAACTAAATCGAACCTTAAAACCTGCCTTAGCCCTGTAATTTAATGACTGGTGCTGCATGTTGTCTCCACAACTGACTGTGGAAATAAATGTAGGTTCCCATATGCGATAGTATACACACACACACACACACACACACAGCCAGATGCAAACTAAAACCCTATTTGCACAGGAGCAGTATTACCTGGGGACCTCTAGTAATTTGTAATAATTGAGGAGGGTGTTTGCAATCTTAATCCCGTGTGAACCTGCTGTGTCTGTAATTTGTAAAGTAAAAATTGCACCACAAATTATCCACCTTATTTACCCAAACACAGAGGACCTGTGATAACAGCCCTGTGCCAACTGGAATGACAGTTCTCTGAGTCTGTCTTTCCAACATGACAGATGCTGCTTTGGTAATCATCAGTGAAATGAGGCACATTTGTCATATATGTGATGTGATATTTAACGACTTAACTTTGCTTCCCTCATGCAAATGCACTGCATGTAACACAGATGTAGAGGAATCATTTCTAATTCACAGGAGACCTATAATGTTTGATCTGTGTGAATGGGCTTTTAGTAATTGAGAAGATGTCAAAGAGGACCTAAGGAATGAGTTATGAAAATGATGGTCTCATATAGATTGTGAGACAGGGCAGAGTGTGTTTGTGTGTGTGTGTAGAGGTGAGTCGGAGGACAGTAACCATGAGACTGGCTCCCTGCCAGTCTGGCCAATCAATGGCCTTGATTTCCCCACAGCGGTAAAAACTGAAAGACATTTTACAGCCGAGCAGAGACGACCTTTAAACTGAGGTACCATAACACACCTGGAAATGTGTCGTTTAATATTATAAATGGCCCGGTTGGTGTCGTTGGCTGCCAAATCTGATGAAACTGTTATTTTTCAAAAGGTTCAACTCCTGATGCTGCAGTGAATTTTTAATGATTCCAGTTAAAGAAGATAAACCAAACTTCCCTTTAACAGTTCTTTTTAAAAGCCAATTAATGACACTTTCCTTCACAGTCTGCTATTATGAGACAGGAAGTGAAGTAAGGGCACCTACACTGGCACTTTCAGCTGAGCAGCATCTTCAAGACGTCTGTGGGAGCAGACGAGATGATTCAACTGTGAGCATGATGTTGCCTGACATTCATTATCACTGGTGGACAGCTGTCATACAATTTAGCACTCGCACATTCATGGTTAAATTAACTGCTCCATTATTTCCCTCCCGTGTGGTTACCATGGTCACGCTCAGCCAGAAAAGGCATTGTTGTTCCCGTTAAATTAGAAACAGTGACATCTGGGACCAGATGCAAAAAAAAAACAAAAAACAACCCCTGTAGATTATAAATTAATAAATTAATAACTACTTCAATACTAAAAGGTCTTTAAACAAGCTTGAATCCTATAAATCACTATCCACAAGCCTGTTGTTCATCAGGACATTAACTTGTTTAAAAATGAGCAAGATCATAAAAAATAAGCATCCATTTTCTGACCCACATCCTGGTCATATGCTCAACTGTTGGATTTTAGTAAAAAAACAAACAAACAAACAAACAAATCAAACAGTAAATCCAATGCAGTGTGAATGTGCTCTGTGATGTGTTTTTAATCATTTTCAGACATCTGTGGAGCTTTGCAACACAAATGAATGAGCTAAATTACATTACAGATTTACTGGCAGTATTGTTTGTGGGACTGAGTTATTGCTGCACCACTTTCACCTGTAAGAGTCTCACTGAAGAGGAGGAGGAGACGTGTCTGGGTGCAATGTGTCTTGTCTTGTCTTGTGTTGTTTAGGAAAAGCTAACTGAAGCTATCAATGCTGTCAGTTCACAGCACAGGTCAGAGCAGAGGTGAGAAGAAATGGCACCTGTAAGTCTGAAAGTACACAAAGAAAATAAAACACACAAAACTGTAAAAAGATACCTTATGCATCATTAAAAACAGTCACTTCTGAGCAATATGGATACACATTTTGTTGTGGTCTGAATCAGGGCATCAGATTTGGACATTCAGAAGCTCCATAGTGAACATAGAAACACTGTCATTTTCTGAAACATTGATTCATCAATAAAACCCATGTAGTTTGATAAATGACAGAGGTTGCAGACACTTATTTTTGCATTCAGTTAGTGATATATTTAGAGAAGAAGCCACTTTTGTATACATTTGGAAGCACTTTAGAAAATGGATGCATGGAAGCCACTTTTGCTCCAGTTTTCTCTGTTGTTACATAATCATCTTTGGACTTACTCTGCACTTTTCTGAACATTTATGTAGTCAGTAAAATAAACAGAAAAATACTTGATTTTCACTGAAAAATACAGAGAATAAAGTAATAAATGTTGATAAATCACTTAGAAAAGGTTAGATGCAGAGAAATTCAGCTTGAAGTTACTGCCAAAATAGTTCTGGGTCTGTAGGGATTAAAATGGACCGTGGATGATTGGATCACACATGGACAACACTATTACATTCATTCATTCATTTTCTGAACCTGCTTTATCCTCACTAGGGTCACGGGGGGGTCGCTGGAGCCTATCCCAGCTACTTATGGGTGAAGGCGGGGTACACCCTGGACATGTCACCAGTTCATCACAGGGAGACAAACAATCACTCTCACATTCACACGTATGGGCAATTTAGATTAACCGATAAACCTATCAGGTGCATATGTTTGGATGGTGGTGTTAACATGTTCTTTTGTTGGAAGGGCCAAGAATAAGTCCGGATTCTTTTAGGTCTCAGTTTTATAAATTTCATTTTTGATTTGATCTGACCACAAACAAAATATAACTCAGCTGAGGATCCATACACCAAGCAGGAAATGGATTCAGACATTCCAATGCACATCACTTTTATAATCCTCGTAAACTGATCTTCAAACTATGGGCTGACCCCCTTGTGCTAGGTGGGTTGGGTCACAAAAAAATGGACTGGTGTCATCTGACTCTAAAGTCAAGCAGATGTGATACCTCAACTCTATGTAAAACCCTATACTGACAGTGTGTTTACTAGGGATGCACCAAAACCAATACGAGTACCGGGCATCAGCTCCGATACTCAGTGTGTGTACTCGTACTCGTAAAAGATATTTGATATAACTGCACCGATACCACTTACGGCCGTGTGACATTCACAGTTCAGTACAGCAGGCACACGGCGGTGGAATAATGTGTGTGAAGAGTGTGGAGATTTTTCAAAATAAATGACAGTGATAAAAGTAACGCTGACTGCAAGTAACGTTAAAGACACAGACAGATACGGACGCAGCATTCTGTCCATCCTCTGCGTACATTCCACCCGTTTTCCAGGTGTTGGTGGATGCGTACCCAGACGGAGAATACCACCGGGTACCGTGGAGGTAGAGGATCTGTTCAAAGAGCCACTGTGAGTTAGAGAAAAACTACTGACAGATTTATGACAACTACCCAGGGCTGGGCCAGGAGTATGGAGCAGTGCGGACCACCGCTAGTGGAAGTGAAAATGAAACTTATCGCTCATTTATCTTTTCCCCACCTGCTGAAGCTAAGCTTTTAAACCTTACTAGCGAAAATGCTGCAATATTAGTATCACATCAGTGTTGCCTCTGTCGTCTCCATGTTTGTTATTACTGACTTTCTTCTTCTTCTTCTCAAAAAACTTTACTCTTTTTCGTGGTATTTGTATTTGTTATGGTTAATTAAGAGCGGCGCTCCCTGGTGGATTACTTGAGAAACGCTCATTCCAATGCATTAAATGTCGGTAGCAGCACCTTGTTCCAGTCAAACAAATGACGACAATAAAGCACAATTACAAAAGGAACTAAGAACTGGAAAGGGATTATTAAGTACTCGTATCAGTACTCGGTATTGGCAAGTACTCAAATGTAAGTACTCGTACTCGTACTCGGTCTGGAAAAAAGTGGTATCGGTGTATGCCTAGTGTTTACGTCTTATCTGCTGTGGTTTACAGTCCTATGTGGGCATGTGTATTTAAAAGTGTGTGGAAGCCAGAGTACCTAGAGAGAACCCACACAGGCAACATGCAAACTCCACACAGAAAGGTCCCACCCCCATTGACTGGTGTTGGAATCAAACCCAGGACCTTCTTGCTGTGAGGCACAAGTGTTAGCCACTGCACCACCATGTTGCAAACACTATTACAGTCCAAGTGTAAAAGATCACTGAGACAATTTGTGATCCAATCACTCAGACCTCTTCTGTAAGTGGATGTGTGGGTCTACTTATCTTGTGTGGTACAAATGCTAATGTGTCCTGAAGCATCCCAGACAAAGACGTAATGTGACAAAAATATCTTCAGTGTAGGACCTGTTTCATCTTGTCCTGCTCTTGTTTGCCAATCACAATTGTTTGAGTGCCTTTTATCTTTTTTTTTTTTTCCACCTAATGGTTCAATACATAACATTTGCATCTGCTGGAGTGTTGATGTTAAATGTGTGTAGGTGACTGTGTTGTACACCGTCATTAGTCGACTGCCTTTCTAAGCTGATGGTCAGTTTGTTACATACTGTTGCACCTATAGACAGGCAGAATAGAATAATTTGTGGACTAAGCATCAGGATTTTTGTGGACAAATGACTTGAGTTCTTT
The DNA here is from genome assembly GCF_902148855.1 of Sphaeramia orbicularis. Lineage (NCBI taxonomy): Eukaryota > Metazoa > Chordata > Actinopteri > Kurtiformes > Apogonidae > Sphaeramia > Sphaeramia orbicularis. The sequence goes on along the minus strand of NC_043968.1, from coordinate 34,731,642 downwards.
GCATACAAATCAGTTCATGCTGTTATCATGGATGAGACAGTTGTTAGCTTAGAACTACATAGCTAATGTCAAGAAACAACTAACCAGCAGTACAAAACAGCCTCCCAAGCAAAGTTCACATAAGTTCACAAGCACATATGAGTCTTATATTCTAAAGCTTAAATCTGACTGACAGTAGGAATGTGTGTTTTAACCTTCTTGCAGAGGTGACATAGGCCTAAACCAAACCTGAACACAGACAGTCATCTGGATGCACAGGTGTGAATGAGTCTCGGCTGTCAACTTGGACTTGTTTGGATTGCTTGAGACACATTAAAACCAAGTTAAACATGGTCTTGGAGAGACGGATGATAAGATCTCCGTGTTTCTTAGCAGAGGGAATCTCATTAACCAGCAGATGGGGCATTTATATAACATCTTCATCCTGCCTGTCTTTCTATTTTCATTCCTATTTCTCCATCTGCTTTCTTCATCTACTCATTTTCTTCCTCTTCCCACCCTACCATCTTCTTTTCTTCTTTTCTCTCCGTCTGTTCACTTCTCTTTACATTTTGTCACACAAATGACTCTTTGTCTGCGCCATCTGTTTCTTTTTGTTTCCTCCATCATGCCTTTTGCCTTTGCATCCTGCCGTCGGTTGACCTAGCATCAGTTGTTGTCCCAGTATAAACTCTGGATTATTCCTATCGTATCAAGTATGTCAAAGGCAGCACTAAAAAAGTGTTTTGACTCTCACAGACTCCCAAACTGTATATTTTTTTCACAGATTCCACCTTTACAGAATGTCATCTCAGAGCTGTGAGAAATGGTAATGACGAACAGGTTACACTGAAGTTTGCACTTTAACAGACACTAATAAGCTCTAAAGTCACCAGCAATCCAAGAAAGTGGAAGCGCTTACCCAAAAGTGCTCCAGATACACAGAGGAATACAAACTGAGACTTAAAAGTTGAGAGTACAATATTGCAGGTTGATCAGAAAGAGGCTGGGGTGCTGCTGTTTCCTAAACTGCTGCTGTACTACCACATGGTTTATCATGTTTCATTGTTATTTTCTCTTGGTTTCATTTGTTAACCTTTCTGTTAATCGCTTTGATTTTGTGGCAAGTGTCATAAAAAATATAACCACAACAGAAAAGACAAAACATTTGCAACCAAATGATCCTCAACACCATCAGTGTCAAACAACAATTAAGAACAACAAAATGCAAGTGCACACACACACACACACACACACTAGATACTGTTTAACAGAGCTGCATTCACCGGCACAAAGGGTCTCTGAGTGAGGAAACTCGACAAAAGGGGTGTCCTGTGCCTCCGTCCTGATGGCAAAAACTCATTTTCACCATAGAGAGGGTGTGATACATTACCAAAGATGGTCTGTCTCATCCCCTTCACTTGGGACCAAGCCACAACCTCTGAAGCTGAACAAAACCAACAGTTATGACGACCATAGAATTGTGTAACCAGGTTTAATTAAAGCTTTGGCTTAGAGACCCACTGTATGCAGACGGTGACAAGAAATGTAGCAACAACCGGTGTCTGACCACAACCTGTGGTTCACCATTTCATTTACTGTTCGACATATGGAGACATATGGTCCACTGGTACATGAGCTCTTTGTATTTACAGACCGTCATATGGACGACATATTGTAATTAGCGCCCCTGTCGACATAAGGAGGCTTTGTGTGAATCATGCCATGATTGCCTGAGAATGGACTTGTCATTATTCATTGAACTGTTTATTCCAGAAGGGGCCTCTTTACGACACATGGAGAGCATGGTGTGTGAATGGGAACACTATATCATACATTTCAGACAACATAATAACATCATATTAAGCATTTCACCAACGCTAAAGGGCACTTTCCAAAATAGCCTCTTGAGACTGGCTCCAAAAACAAATGAATTTCCATATTCTTCTGTGTTAAAATGCCAAACTTGAAACTTCACCACAGGATCAACTGTGCAGGGGGTCTGTGGTTATATAACTCACCCTTCTCACTAATCCTATGGCACAAAGTGATGTGTAGCTATGGGAGCTGGCTCGATGAGTGATAGCTGGGTGCTGTCTATGTCAGCTTTGATTAACAGCTGAGTCAAACATTTGCAGCTTCTATTTATTAAATAAAACATTTATTTCTTAACAATTCAATTGTAGTTGTGGTTGAGACCTTACAGTAAAAGAACGCCAAGGATTCTGCCATGTTTCATGAGGTTTATTCCCATAAGAGTGTATTGAACAAATTAATTTCATTTACAACTTCAATGCACTTCAATGCACTTACTACCAATTTTTCGGTGGGTCAAAGGTTATTTCTTCAGTTTTATTAGTGATGTGCAACATCACTTACTGTAATAAACTCATTCACACATCCATCATATCTTGTTTCAAGTTCTATGATCAACCAACCATCACTGTATCATCAACAATTTTAACGTTGAAAACATCAGAGCGCTTGGGCCTAAATTCATTCTGTACAAACAGAAACATAATGTGCTGCACACTTTTAATACCCCTCGGCCAAATGTAGGGTAAGATTCTGTTCAGAATCAGAATCAGAAAAGCTTCATTGTCTGTTGTGACAGCAAATCATCTGAGACGTCACTCATACAACAAACAACACAACACAGAAGCACACAATTCCTAAAAACCTAGTGAGAAAAGAATACTGAAACATAATTAATGTAGACAGAGTACAAGTAAAACTCTAAAATGTGCAACATAGTAAAGTGCATGTGCTGGAGATCATTTATGAACTATTTGTTTAAAATGTTCTAAGTTGAAAGTTACTACCCTAAAATTTAGATTAGGTTATCTATGTGTAAAATGTATTGCATACATATTTATATTTGAAAGTACTCAGATATTATAACCGCACAAGGACGTTTGACCTTGAAACAGTAGGTCATGGTCACCTATTTTCAATATTCTTCTGCTCCATGCCAAGATGCATCCACAGTATAAATTTGGTGCCGATATCTCAATGCATTTGTCAGATAATGTGATTATGTTGTTGAATGGACAGACAGACAGACGACAAAATGATTACAATACCCCTTCAGCCCGAAGTTATCCGAGGGGCAAAAAAACTGGAGAGCTGGTAATGCCAGGGGCAGACACTGCAGCATTTACTCTGACACACTGTGATCTGCTACGTGATGATATTCATGTTCTCATCATCCAGGACACACCATTCCATGAAAACATGAAGTCTTCTAACATAGATGAAAAACCCATAAACATGGCACCGAAATATCATTTTGGGCACTCACAGTGGTAGAAATTCTATGCAACATGTACAAAAGGACATGCCATGTAGAATCAAATTACAGTGGGTCACATTCATACCTAAGACCTGAAACAATATTATTTTCTCAAGATGCTTCAGTATAATGGATGTTAGGGTGATTAGACAGTGATCATTCAAAGCTTATAGTTCTCATGTTTCCAATTTCTCATTGACTTATGGTATATTGATTCTTACTGATGTACCTCAGTGCTCATTATCAGATACTGCTGTTGCCTATAAATGGTTTACCAGTCATATTTTACTATTCTACACTTTCCATCAGCATATCGGTACCACAAATTTTTTTCTGTGATTAGCCCATGTCACTGCATTACTGCCAGTTTATGGAACATAAAAACGTCAAACTGCATCAACACGTCGCATTCAGCGGCGGCATATGCCTATAAACAACCACCAGGAGCCGGCCTGTTGTAGTATGTGACAGTGGAATTAGAGTTTTATGTGCAAGGTGCCGCACCATTAGTCACAATGTTGTATCACATAGCACAGACGACGAGTGATTCATTAATGATGTTAGTTTCACACCTCACCCCTAATGATGTAGTTTCTACACATGTTTATTGTGTATAACAAAAACTAGGACAATGCAAAAACTACAAAAATGTCTGATGTTGCATCATTATTTATAAGAAATTTATCACAATTTTACAGCTATGAAAATATACAAAAGGTGCAGCTATAAAGACAAACATGGAAAAGTGTCCAGCCACAGTTCATCTAGTTTTCATAATGTTTTGCTCTATAACAAGCAGGTTTACCTTTCCTATGTTCTGCTTTTCTTAAATGTGTATGTGACTCTGTAATGTTGTTTTTGTATCTTACCTTAACTGTAACGCATGTTTTACCTTATCATACTTTTGAATTGCTGTGTTTTAGGAAAGATATTGCTTTTTTCTTTTTTTTTTCATATATTCCTACTATCATTGTCCTCCATTGCTTATTATATCATGGCCAGACTTGCTTGTATTTTCTAAACACGCCTCTGAGAAAATATGCCTATCATACTTCATGAGTTTATCTCAGTACAAATTGGCACTTATTAAAATCCCAGCCAAATCTGCACACTGTGGCTCCACACACGTGTTTAGCAGAGCTAAGTGGTTAATTTTAGTAAAGACAGACAGGCAGAAAGGTAGACAGAGACAACAAGCAGAATAATAAAACGATTTATTGCTCCTTATATTCTAATGAAACATCCTCTGTAGTAATAAATTATCCACTTCAAAAAAAAAAAAAAAAAAAAAAAAACACTGCAGAGACACAGAAAGAGCGAATACAGAAGATTAATTAGCCTGGTTCATAGGATTACACACACACACACACACACACGCACGCATGCATAAAGTTAATCTAGTAATTAAACTTTTCTTTTCAATAATGTAATTTGGTTTGGTTTTATTTTTTTCTTTAACTCTTTCCACTCAGCTGTACTCACATTTCATGATTATATGGAAGGAGTCACATGACCACTCCTCCAGACAGGATGTTAATACATGACGTAAATGAGAACTACCACTTTATATCTGCAAACTCCTCTCAGCAGGACCCACTCCATCTAGCAAAGAATTTATTGTTGAAAAGGGCTAATTAATTTTCCATAAAGAACATTTCTTGCCACTCAAAGCTGATGAACAAACCTAACTTGACAAGAATTTAAAGGACTGTTTGACTTTAATGTTTAGAGGAGTTATGTACTGTCACACTGTCCCATCAACACTTAAACAGCTACATGTGGTTTTATGACAGTGCAGTAACTTTACAGGTTATCATAAATGATATATTAAATAATCCGTTCCAGTAATGTTGTATAACCTGAAATACCTCTGTGGGACTTTATTTGTTAAGTGGGAATGAAAATGAAAATAAAAATTTGATTACTATGTATATATATATATATATCACTTATAAACATATATAACCCAGTTCAGCAGCAGTAAACCCCACATCTTAGCAGATATCTCATATCTTAATCATCTACCGTTCCATTATTAGCCAACTTTGCTTCAGTTCAGTTCAGCTAGCTGTAGCTAGTAACATCAAATGTTTTTTAACATTATAAAAGGTTACATACCTCTGTGATTGGATTATTTTTCTGCCTCCTCTTTTCTCCTCTTCTAAACTGTGCAGCTAAGCCCTTGGAAAGCCTTTTCATGGTGATAAACTCTCCGGTCTTTACCTGGATGCTAGTTCAACACTGACACTGTCATTTAGATCTGCTCTGTCACTCAGGCACACACACGGTGCACAAAAAAAAAAAAAAAAAAACAACCCCATGTATCAATAAAGTAAATCCCAGACAGGACTGTGCTGCTTTGTCCCAGCTTTAGTCTGTATGTTCCAGGTAGAGTGGGGACCAGAAGACGACTGGAAACCACCAGTGACCAGACATGACAGACTGTGAAGTGCCATATGTTGCCACTAGCTAAAATTGCTGGAGCGAAATAAATCAATTTGATATCAATCAGACATTGACAAAGACCAAAACGAAGGGAATTTTATCCATAATTTTTATACGTTTTAGTTAGTTTTGTAAGCTCACAATACAGTTTCAGTTAGTTATTGTTTTTTTCTTTTAATTAGAGTTTTTATTTATTTCAGTTAACAAAAATGTTTTTGCAATTTTAGTTTTCATCATTTAGTTCGTTTTCGTTAACGATAATAACCTTGATTTCAATAACTGTAATCTTAGCCTAAAACTTTCTTCCACAAGGCTTTTGTCATCACCTGAAAACTTAGGGTGAGACTGAGATGGGAACTTGTATTTTGGATGGCAGCTTCTTGGTGCATGCTGATGTAAAACCTGCATGATGGGGCTGTTGTTCCCACAGCTCCCAGTTCACGGTAGGTTTAGTTAATGCTCTGTTGTTTCTTGTGTCAGTAGGTGTGTGATTGGATTCTTGTAAATTGGAATCTGCCCTCAGTGACTTGCACTTGTTATTGTTTCAACAGATGACTCTCCGGTCACTTCTGAAGACATACCTGACTCGTCTATCTGTACGATCCTCGTTTCCAGATCTGCACTGAGCTCCTTGTTCTTGTACTACCTCCATTACGAAGTGTGTTGGTTAAAATTATATTGGCACTGAGAAGCAATAACTCACCATCACTAATAGGAAGTTAAGAAGCCTTTGCAAGTCTAAGGACATTCTACAACTTTCAGCATCACTGCCTTAATAATCTGAGTGGGTCCATTTATAATTTCACCTCAAGTATGCATAACTTTGACCATGTATTAATTTCAGACAACCCAAAATAAATCTTCACTTGTGTGCCAAATTTGTGTGTTTCTTGCTATTAAAGATTCATGTTGTACAACCATTCTGCCCTAGAAAAAGCACAGTTCAAAGACATCATTGAAAGCTCAATAATCCCATGACTTTCATGTCCCTGGTGAGTGCATGTAAACTTCTCACCACTAAACTTCATTTCCACCACTAACCTTGGTGTACGCCAAGGTTAATGCACCTGCCCTGAAGGTAGATTCAGTCATGCCCCTTGGTGATATTAAAGCTTTATTATCTGATGCACTTACAATTTAAAATTCTTGTTAATTTTCTTGTTGTCCTTCTTATACAGGTTGTGTAGTTCTTTGACAAAACGGTTTTCTTTCTGACAGACAGGTATACGCACAGGAAAAAATTAGTCAAGTAAAATTACTCTTTTTATCAGATTTGATTTGTGTGTCTTTTGTGTTTAGGGTTCTTCTAGGCATAAGTCTACAAATACAGTAAAATATCATGTACTGATTCTCATTATTTTAATCAAATTGAATTTGTTGTTTGTGACCTCTTTAACAATTTATTTTTTTCATTCTATTTAACCCTATAACGTCAAACCTATCACATTTGATACAGGAGTTTTGAAGCCCTCTACATAATCACTGATATTTTTTTTTTCTTGAAAAACCTGATGTATATAATTAGATGCATGCAATACATGGATAATCCATCAGGGGGGAGGAATTCATTCACCAGAGGCCTTTTTAGTGACACTACAAGACTGTCATTAATGAGGAAGGAGGCAGAACTTTGCCAATTTTGAAAAGGAATTACCAATTTGTTAGACATGTTTGTGTTATATTATGTTTTTGTTTGAACAAGAATAATAATATTTGAGGATTGAGACCTGATGTATCAAATATGATACAAAATTGAAACTCATACATATATTTATATATTTGAATTTTTTGTTTTTTTGTTTGTTCAGAAGGACCAAAAAAGGCTCCAGTTTCAAAGAACTGGAATTTTCTGTCAATCATTTAATGGTTCAGGCTTTACAGGGTTACATGTTTATTTACATTTTTGTAGGGGCTTTGTTTACATCATAATATCTTTTTACATTCTGCATGAAGTGCTTTAAATAAGACATTAAATACACTTGTTTTGCACCCTTTGATGTATGAATGGAGTAAGTATGTACCCGTTTGGTGCTCATGTTTGTAATTTTGTACCTCAGTAAAATTTAGATATTCAGCTATCAGTTATCTGCACTCACTTCTACTTTCTCAAAAGAACCCATTAATACAGATGTGCTGTATTAGATGTAACATCCAGGTTGGACCCGAAAAAGATGTCATCATTGCTGTACAATTACAAGATTAAGTGTGGTTTAATCCACTTATATAGTTAATCCTCCTTTGTCTAACTAGCCCTCAGGCTAATGATCAGGCTCATTATGAGGATGTCAGTGCTCAGATGAAGTGCTGTCCAGTGGTGTGTATGTAGCTGCAGGCTGAACCAGTTCTGTCATTAATAAACACATTCCAAGCAGAATGTGGGAATGTTAACTGAGCTCTGCCAGCATAGCCTGAATACACGCCTCAGGAAAGACCACACACTATTATTAATATTATTATTGTTTCTACTCAAAGAAAAAAAAAACTGTTATTATTGTCATTACTTTAAATTATTTTTTACTATTCTTGAGAGAACAGGTTCTGCTCCAGACAGTTTACTGGGAATGTGACTGACGCTGAAAATAAAGTATCTAAGATCAGAAATATGAAAAATAAAGTTCAAATTAAGATGGAACCCATGGATTTGTTTAAGTGTTGTAAAACCCTCAGTATTTTGGCTCTGCTCTCCATCTCAATAGGGTCCTAATCTCAACAGCAATAGTGGATCTTACCCAACTATTTTAACGTGTAAAGATATTATTTAAGCGGAATAATTTTGATGCACTCCCCTGACTTCTCACTCTTATTTCCAACTTCTGTCCTGCCTGTCCCTTGTACCACTCACCTCCAAAAGAAACCAGTCCAGTTGGCTTTGGCTGCTTCTGGTGGATTTATGGTTCTTCTTACGTGTCAGGAAAAATCTTTAAGGGCCAGAAATGTAGTCATATAAGGACATATTAATTTTAGTAGGTGGAACAAGGCTAAGATAACTATAAGAACCGTTGATGTTATGCACACATTAACCTAACTTTTAAAAGTTACATACATTCTCTACCCCAAGGAGAATAAATCACGGAAAAGGAAAATTACTTTTTGTAAATTTATTGTAAGCAATTTGGCAAAGCATGTGCAATAATCAGTAATCAATGTTAAAATCAATCATTAAATTAATTTCTATTTCTATGATTTGAAATCCTGAATTTCTAATAATCATCACCCCATCACTTCCCTTATTCTCCATAATTTCGATGTTGTCCCTCAATAAACAGTTCAGTCTTTCAAATCCATTTAAAATTATTCCAATCGTTGTCTTGCTTTGAAGTCCTCAAGGGGAAAAAGGAAAAATTTGTAAATCCAAATTGGAAGAAAAATATAAACTGAATTGGATGGAAACAGAGGAACACAGCCTGTAATAGGACCCAAACTGTAACCTGGATGGACACACAAGAAGTCAAACAAATCACATATGGATCCATTTGTTGACAAAAGGTAACTCCTTTTCAAAGTTGAGCACCACTGCTTGCATCCAGGATGAACAGCTTGTACACTCATTTCCAGGTATTTCCATTTCCAGGAGGATTACATTTTCTGCATGCCCACTGCCAAGGTCGCTCATTCTTTTCTTCTCCCTACAGTAGTAACACTGTGCAACATCAGCTGCTGTTATCTTAGAAATGCCGTTGCTAACCTAATATCCCAGCACAACACAGATTCCAGCAGAAATTTCAGAGAAGCACCGATATAGGCCTTTTGTTTGTTTTCAGTAATGTTACTCTAAGATCAAACATTTCTCTCTGGATTAGTAAAGTATTCTGATTCAGATTCTGTTTACTTATTTTATTACAAAAAGAGTTTATATCATGAAAGCACTGCACTGTATATAGTATGGTCATGCTAATACACAACTTTGATGTATTTTGTTTATTTTGCAGTTTATAAGTGCTGTTCTAGCATGTTTAGCAGCCAGCTACATCGTATGCATCCAACAGATGATGCTGGATAACGATCACCACAGAAATGCAGACACAGCTGCTCATATTGTCAGTCTTAGGTAGCATGGTAACCACTGTGTAATTTGCAGTACATTAGCAGCCAATATACAGACAACAAGCTGTGCCAATTGTGACTTAGGCTCTCAGTCCAATGAGACACAGACCTGCTACATCATCTGCCGTGTAGAGAAGTAACTGATGGGAGATGCTTATCTACAGATACAGACACAACTTAAAAAACAATTGTCAAAGCAAGTGGAAGGGACTACACGTTACATTTTAAAGGGATGAGCTAAATAACTATTATGTCCGTCCTGAGAGTAAACCCACTCTCCCTGAGGAAACATCCACCAGTGACATGATGAGTAGTCTGTTCATTATTTAGACTGATGCAGAGGTCTTCAGACTGTGTCTAACACAGCCGGTTGGTGATTAGGAAAACTTTCAGACTTTTTCTTTCCCCCTTGTGTTTGAAATAATCAGTTCTTTTTTTTTTTTTTTTTTTTGTTTGTGTGTTTGTTTTTTTTACCCCTCAAAGCCCTGCAACTAGTTTTGTGGCAATCATAGTATTTTTTTATCCACATCTAACCATCCCTAAGCTATTTATCAGTGTTTAACCACTGAACATAAACAACAGAGATGTCAAACATACCAACACAGACCCACCGAAGGGTCTATTCTGGATGAATTTGCAAAGTCCAAAAATTATACTGAATATATATAACAGTCAAGGGTAATATTCTAGGTTATTATAGTATTATTTTACTGCAAGCTACCTTGAGAACCAAATTGGAATATATGTATCCCCTGAACTAAAATGAGTTTGACATCCTGGTGGTTCGGCAGCCACTGTGATGAGTCAGACTACATGGGTTTTATGGGTAAATCAATGTGAAAAGTTGAGAAACTGCATTTTACCTGAATGATTTAAATGCATTAATAGGACCAAGGATGGCTCTCCATTTCCCTCACATCATTATAAGCAAATACACCGGTAGGTGCATGAAGGACTGACTCCAATTTGATAATAAGCATGATGCTATATCCACAGAAATCCACACCACCCTCAGCCATCCATGTGCAGTCCAGCATGTAACATCAGAATTCCATTCAGATTCATAACTAAACTCACACACCTGAAGCTTAACTGTAACCTGTGCAGGTAGATGGTGGATTTTCTGTTGTCCTGACGCCTGGCAGTGTTCACTGGCTCCAACTCTTAAATTAGCAAAATTTCAGACCCCCATAGTCCAAATTTGCCATCAGTATCCAGATTTAGGTTTATGGACAACTTTCCAATGTATAACCACAAGGAATCTAGCATATCAGCTCAAAGATATCAGAGAAAGAGTTATTTTCTTCCCGTTCCCTCAGCAGTGTTGTGTCATTAAAAATGGTTAGGTATACAGTCACAGAAAAAAATTATTAGACCATCAAAAGTCATCAAAAACAATGGTTATGCAATCAAGTACTAACTCCTGTGTGTATCATGTGACTAAAACAGACAAAAGAAAACATGGAATGTCTAAAAGCACTGTTTTTGTCAGGACAATGCCATAGATATTGATGTAAGAACTGAAGTGATTTTGGTTATTATCAGGAAAACATGGAAAATGTCTAGATATCAGCTGTTAAATTAAAATCTCATGAGCTATTTTTGTAGTTATTATTATACTTGTCCAAACAAATGTACCTTTAGTTGTACCTGGCATTAAAATGAACCAAAATTGAAGAAAACAAGGGGTGGTCTAATAATTTTTTCCGTGACTGTACATTTACAGTGATTATTTTTCCAGAAAAACTAAATCAGTACTTTTCTCTAGGCTCTGTGATATTCCTATTTGTTTAATTTTGATAATCTCATTAATAGTGATTCTCTAATCTTTCTTTTTACATTTTTACCAGAGACTAACTTCTCAGTTGACATCAATTCACTTTTTTAGTTTATCTCATAGATGGACATAGTTCAGGACACAACATGAATCACTGGAAATTCAGGAAAGACACTAGTGATGACTTGGTAGTATGTTTAAGTGGACTTGGAGCAAACAAAGCTGGAATGCAGCTGTATTCAGACAAGGGTATCAGGATTAAAGGGTTAGTGAGGGGATATGGGGTTCAGCTCAGGATTTCTGTAACTACAGAGTTGTTTATGTCTTATCATGGTAAAATTTCTATGCTAACTTACCCTGAAAATCTTTGAGACTGCAGATCAAAAAATGTAAACATGCCACCTACTAATCACTACTGACCATCAAATTCTCCTGGAAGAACCCACAACCTCAGTGTGCGGACACATAAATAAATAGACGAATAAAACTTCAGTAAAAGAGAAAGACCGGAGTAAAAAAAGCCTGAGTTGACAGAGCGGAATGAGCAAATAATCACCTTCACTGTGATTGCTGAATGTTTTTTGTGGTGCTAATGCCTGGCTCAGAGACAATCATATCGTATGATTGATAAATTACTGCTCTATCAAAATGATGTTAGAGCTAATGCTAGGCTTTGCTATGTGTAAAATTTCAATGGACTCTAATGTAAACTAATGATTGGCATTACGCCTCACTATATCTGTTTCATAAATCCAATAAAGTATGACCACGTTAATGTACTGCATGTGTTGTAGATGCTTCAAACTGAGATCAAGAGCAACATTTAGACTGAAGACTAAATATTACACTGTATTTATGTGACATTTCTCCATCTCCATCTGACTCACATGATAACTATCAGACATATGCAGTACCAACATCTTGATATACTCATACAACAAGCAGGCTTTTTTTGGATACAGGATATAAGGTGTTGCAGTTTGAGTTATTCCTGAGTATATACAGCTCCTTCTGACATATTTTCTGTGTTAAATAAAACCATGCATATAGTGAGCACTGTGTGTGGCGTTCACTTCCTTTAGAGACAAAAAACAATGAGTCCATCCCATGAGGAAGAGTCTGCTGAGATCTGATTAACACACAAGAGGGAATCTGAATGTGTGTATGTTTGTGTTTTAACAGATATAAAAGCAGAATGAAATAAAGAGAGTAAAGACAGATCCATGCTGAGCCAAGGACACCAGCAAAGTCTATATTTTACTTTTTTACTTTTTTTTTTTTTGGGAGGGACTTTAAACTGATGTATATTCGATATCAATTCTTCCAATGCAATCATCCTTCATTCATTCTAACTTTAAATGAGTTGATTAATTTCCTTTCTCTGCTCTTGTCTTTCTTGAATCAGGACACATTTTCAAGGCCATGTGTCACCGCGGAAACTACAACAGCTCTGACACGTCCTAATTTGGCCATTGACACATGTCCTAATTTGGCCATTTAGCCATGGAGAAGGAAGTTAATGACCAACCACACGGTAACACACCCAGAGACGTTTTGTGATTCAGAGTAGAAGCACATACACACAGTCAGTGGGACTCCCAGTGTTTCTGATTAAGGGATAGAAAGATGAACCTTATAATCCTCAGAGTGAATAGGACTCATTTAGCTGTCATTTTAATCTAATGACTCTAGAATTAAAAGCTTTTATCTGCTGTTTGAGTGGTTTCCAGACACTGAGCATTAACATCCTCCATAAAAAATTAAAAAAAAAAAAAAAGGAATTGTCACATTTGAATAAAGAGTAAGAATTCCTCCTTAGATGGTTTCATATCAGTGTTCATATCAAGGTACTTTTAGAGACCTGAGGAGTTAAAATTACTCATTATTGAATATGAGAAAGGAGAAAGAAGTATCCTATGTGCCTCCTGCAATGTGTATTTTATTCACTTCCCCCCATTTCAACAGCTGCAATACTCTAAAAAGGTCCCCGTGAGTCATTTCTAATGTTGGAATGCAAGAAATGACAGGTTGCCAGTTGTGAATGACTAGAATTTGCTGTCTTTCTTTGTTGTACTGCATCTGAGAAGAAACCAAACATGTCTGGGTTCAAATGAGAGAGATGGTTAAGTAACAAAAGCTTTTCATCACTGTTTTGGAAAATTATACTAATATTTTCCCGCTATGCTCTGAAGTTTTATTAAAAAAAAAAAAATTACATAAATCAGCATAGTTTTAAATACTTTTGTAAAATTGGATTATTATGGGCTATCTTCTTGGCTGAATTACATCAGTAACTGTGAGGTCACACAAAAACAAAGCTAAATTGGTCCTCTTGTGTAAATCCAGAGCAAATGCAAAAGATCACAACATGAATTTGAGGTTAAACGCCTTTAGCAGGAAACGCTCATAGTTAGAAGTCCCATTTACTATGAGTTTGACACACGAAATACAGTCCACATCCACCATGACCTCCTCCCACTGAGGAGCATGTACCTATATAATGTCAACTAACCATTTAGAGAGTTTATTCACACCAACACTGTGAGGTTACATACATCAGCACCGGTCATTGTTACCTTAGCGCTAAACTACTGACCAGTATTGATGTTTTTTGCCATTGAGGTCAAAGTTGTTGTTGTTTTTTCTGTATACTTCTGTAAACTGTGCCCTTTTGTCTGTAAACACTTACTAATATTTTGCAGCACTTCAACCCAACACACACACAGTTCAGGGCACTGGAGTGTAACACACAGTAGGTTTCTCCTCTCTTTGTGCCAATAAAGAACATTTGAATTTCAGAGAGAGGGGGAGCAGATGGATGCAGAGATGGTGAGAGTGGGAGAGACGTTACCATGGTAACAGATGCTAGGTCACTGAGTCGGTGAGAGGCCAGCGAACTCTACTCTGGAATCACTGTATGTGTGTGTGTGTGTGTGTGTGTGTGTGTGTGTGTGTGTGTGTGTGTGTGTGTGTGTGTGTGTAGGCCTGTTCTATAAACAGACAAAGAGGGGGTGTGTTCGAGAAAATAATGGAGGCGAAGCATAGCTGAGAGAGAAACATTTCAGAAATAGTGTGTGTGTTTCTGCATAATTGTGCAGACAAATGGTTGTCTTAATCTGTGTTTAGTAGGACATTTAATGTTTGTCACCTCACAGCTTTGAATGTGTGAGCGTTAAGAGTTGGCTTTAAATGGTTTACCTCAGGAATTTGAGTGTGACGGTTAACTTTAGAATAAAGAGTATTGAAGATACTGTATATGTACAGGGTGGGGAAGCAAAATTTACAATGAACATTTAGTTGTTTTTTCTCAGCAGGCACTATGTCAGTTGTTTTGAAACCAAACATATATTGATGTCATAATCATACCTAACACTATTATCCATACCTTTTCAGAAACTTTTGCCCATATGAGTAATCAGGAAAGCAAACGTCAAAGAGTGTGTGATTTGCTGAATGCACTCGTCACACCAAAGGAGATTTCAAAAATAGTTGGAGTGTCCATAAAGACTGTTTATAATGTAAAGAAGAGAATGACTATGAGCAAAACTATTACGAGAAAGTCTGGAAGATACTATTAAAGAAGAATGGGAGAAGTTGTCACCCGAATATTTGAGGAACACTTGCGCAACTTTCAGGAAGTGTGTGAAGGCAGAAAGAAGGAGAGGAAGGAGAAAGAAGGAGGACACATAGAATAAAAACATTTTCTATTATGTCAATTTTCTTGTGGCAAATAAATTCTCATGACTTTCAATAAACTAATTGGTCATACACTGTCTTTCAATCCCAGCCTCAAAATATTGTAAATTTTGCTTCCCCACCCTGCATGTCCTCAAGTGTGTGTGCGTGTGTGTGTGTGTGTGTGTGTGTGTGTGTGTGTGTGTGTGTGTCTGTGTGATGACCTTGGTTCTGTTGCCAGAGAGAGTCTGAGTCAACGTGTTGGCAACCAACCAACCAACCAACCTGCCAGTGCACACACCTGAAAGCATACACAAACACACCCCAGCCTACAGGTATGACTCTTGTCGTCATGGTAACTGATCTGCGGGCCTGCAGAGTTGTGATTGAGCTGCCAGTTCGACTCCAATGGATACAACTCCAGTTTTCTGAGTCCAAGTTGAACACATGGACAGATTTAAGTAAATGTCTAATCTGAAGGAAGCATATGTAATATCATTTTATCCCATTACGCAAAAGTAAAACTGAAATATCAGTTAAGGGATCCACCATCTGTCTTCTGTGAGTTCTGTGATTTGTTGATATAGTTATCATCAAACAACTTAAAACTCAAACCATATCTAAATTTGAACTCTTAAAACCAGATTTTCGAGCCAGTATTGCAGATCAGTGAACAGTAAACAGATATATCATGTTGCTCAAAGGGGCTCTGTGTGGTATTGATATTCCAAACTATCAACACCAGGGAGAACTCACATATGAGAGCACACATAGGACTACCAAAACCACCACTGAGTCACTGCTGTGTATGACATAGAGCTCCACTGGTGTCCAAAAACTATTAAAACACATGTTCTTTCATCCACTTTATACTGCCCTGCTGCCCAAAATATCCACATGAGCACTAAAACTGGATCAATACAATTTTATTAAAGGAGTGATATTTTGCTTTTTTTTAAAAAAGAAATTATGCATTTTAAAACATTTCCCTGTGGTTTACATAAACTGTAAATGCTATACTTGAGTCTGAATTATTCATTAATTCAACTCCACAGGTCCATCTTCAACCCTATTTCTGATTAATGACACCAGAAAGGTCGTTTTGAGCGCTGGCCCTTTAAATGCAAATGAGCCACTTCAGACCCCACCCCCTCTAGGTTGTTGGCTGTGCTGCTCTGTCCCATTCAACCAACAACTGAACATTTTAGGTAATCACCTCAAAGTTTGGACATATTTTCAGTATGGACTACAACCGCTGCTGCTGACAAACAAGTATGACGTACTGTGAGAAATGTTCGTCAGAAGTCTTGACCTTATAGGTGCAAATGTCGTGACGTAACTAGTTATAAAACGCAAAAAATTTATCAGGAATTAAATCGGGTTGTAGAAATCCACTCAGTTTTTGCCAAATGAATGTAAAGACAGCTTTGTAGCACCTGGAGGGTTCAAATTCAAACTTTATGAACTATTAGGGTCCAAATACACAAATAAATGAACCAAAGACTAATAAAAGTGGGTTTAGTAAAATATGACCACTTTAACATGAAACTGGACCGCACGTTTAGCAAACAGGCTGTATGACGTACTTATCCACAGTCAGTGTATTAGCTACAGTTGTTCAAGGTAAGCATAGTTCTGTTTTGGAGAAGCACAGGAGCACCAGTGTGGAAGCTATCCAAGTATTGTGGAGTTTCCAACAGGGAACTGAAGCATTTATATCATCTGATTCACAGACATCAGGTTTTTTGACAAAAATGAATTAGAAAATATTCCAGATGCAATGTACACTAAACCAATATTTATTTTCTTCCAGATGATGAATGAGGCTGTACTGAGAATGGCACTGGTATGTGGCTCAGATCGTCTCCTTAAAATGGGCTGAAATCACCCTTTAATATGTGTTTAATGTTACAAAGACACACTCCATCTTTGTTTTTGTGCTCCATAATCCACAAGTTGTCTCCCAGCTCAGTGTGTGTTTAAGATGTGGAAACCCAAACCACTTCACAGCTGATGAGACATCCACTAAAGTGATTTCAAAAGTTTTAAACCCCATGAAACCTCATTACGGCTGAGACAGAAGGAAACACTCAAACCATTAGTCGATACTTCAATCGATTAGAGTTTTCTCATGTGAACTGATGACCTTGCTGCTTGCAGAACATCTTCTGGAAAATTTCTCTCTCCTGAGCTGGGCTCATTTGTTCACTTTGCCTTACATTTGTCATTTTTCAGATGCCTGTCTTTGACATTGACAGCAGGTGAGTATCACACAAACACACACACACACACACACACACACACACACACACACACACACAGAGGCACACAACTTAAGATAACTACACTGTGCACAAACGTTTGTTGTGTATGTGAACCCCTGCAGTGTGTACATGACTTACATAACTAGCTCTTTCCTCGTCTTGAAGTGACACTAAAATAGCTGCTTCAGCTTTGCACCCTGTCTTCTCTTTGTCTTTAAAAGCACCAATTAGGGACATTTAATCACCGCACTGCCTGTCCGGATGACTTATACACAGTCACACAGAGAAAACGACAGACAGTTTTCTATGCTGCCTAAAAAAAAAAAAAAAAACTATCAGTGCTAATAGGAAAATCTGCACATCTCTCTAAAACTCTTTCTATATTTTTTTATGTTTAGCTCTCTCAGTGACTTTCTTTTTTTATCTTTTGCCTGTGTGGTTGTGCTGTGTTGTGTCTGAAACATGGTTGCGTTACCAAGATGTCACTGCTGATAAACTTTAAATAGTTGGTGTTTTCTGTTGAATAATCCTCTTTGAAATCTGAAACTGTCCAGTTATTGATTTAACTACTTGGTGAATCACATTCATCTTATATACCTACTAATAGTATTACACATGAGCTGTGTAGCATTTTCCTTATTTTTACCCATTTCCTGGATGCTAAATATTGGGGTCAGAGGGTATTTGACTGACAGCTGAGATCCTCTGAATGCTTCACTGCAGGGTTTTGGTCTCTTTTTAAAAGTTGTCACTTGAAATTGTCACTAAAATAAATTTCAAAATCCTATGTTATTGTGTATTCACTATTAAAATGGAAAAAAGTGACAATAATGTTGTGATATTTGGTTTAATTTAGCCATTGAACACTCAGTTGGTAAAGCCTCATCCATGGGTTTACAGCTTTAAAAGCAGATTATTTCTGATACAACATCATGGTTACACATGTTACAATATAGATTGACACATCAGCTCAGAAAAATGTGTCATAGGGGAAGATTAATTACTTGAAAAGTTAATTACTTGTTGCTTCCTATTTTTCTTCGAATTTAAATTAGAATAATATTGAGAATGTGTTTTTTAGTATGGTAAGATTAAGTTAAGACTGTGCTTTCTCATGGACCTGCAGTCATCAGTCAGTCAATTAAAAATCACACAACTGTGTGGTTCTATGTGTGCACATGCATTTGGTTGCCAGGTTTAAAATATGTGGGATTCTTCAAATGTATACTTAATGTCCAGTGTATTCCAGGTCATATTACCTCCCCCATGTGCTTCGTGCTTTTACTTTGTTTTCTCAGTCTAACCACTTTTCAGTATTCTTCTATCCCTGCCACAGCAGCCCCATGTGTAAGAGTGTCTGTTAGGTTTAACTGACCCCACTGTGTGGATTCTGTTGTGGTTTTGTGAGTCATCTTATTGTTAAATCCGTGTTGATTGCCTTTGCATGTATCCATGAAATCTTGTATTTTGAGAATCTGTTTAAGAAAATTTCAAAGTATGGAGGACCTGCAACTGCCAACCTATATTTTTCACACTGTCTATTTCCCTTAAAATTACTTAATGTTTTTGACAAACATAAAAATAATCCCTCTTCACCAACTATTGGGACACAAAAATATTGTTAAATTTGTGAGGCTCATGTATAATAATAAAAAAAAAAATGGGCAAAACAATTATAATTCCTTTGAGAAATGAAAAAGAATGACCTAATTTGAGAGGCTGCAACTAGCTATTGTTTTGCATATATGTATTATTTTTAAATATTTGTCTTCCCTTGAATAACCAATCATAACAGCTCAGATTTTATAAGTTGATTGAAAACGAGTTTTCAATTCTATGCAGCTCTTTCATTGAAATTAAATAAATATATCAATGAAGTGATGGTCTTTAAGACATCTAACAATGTAGACATTTCAGAGCAGAGGCTGCAGCTCTGTGTGGTTAGTTAACAAACTGAGGCTGAATCACATTAACTCTGAAACTGAGTGTAACTCACCCAGACAGTGCTGTGATTAAATGTCTCTAATTGCTGCTTTTAAAGATAAAACCAGTGTATATAGAAGCATATATGTGTGTGTGTGTTTGTGTGTGTGTGTGTGTGTGAGTGTGTGTTGCATAATGAGGTCTCTTCTTGTGTTGAACTGACACTAATAGCTACAAACACACAGAACAGATAAAGTGTGTGTAATATCTGAGGTTGTTCAGGTTCTGTGCTTTGGGAATCAACAGCTCGATAAACAGACAAACTGACAAAAAGCTACAGGAAACCCGTCTGTGTCTCTTCCCCAGCATCAATACAATGATCAAGGCTAGCTTTTATCTATCATTTTCCATCAAAGACAATGTTTTGTACGAGGTTGAAAACATAGCTCTGTAAGAATACACAGAATGATTTATGAGAATCATAAATGAAGACTGGAGGGGGGACGTGCATAATGTGTAAGCAATCATGTCCGTTAGTTTGTTCAAATTCTGGTTTGTATTAAGATTAAAATGTAAAAAAATTAAAAAAAAAAAAACTGTGCTCTCTGATTGTACAGAAGAAACTAAATGAGAAGCATTTGTTGCATTAATGCTCCCTGATATTCTGATTTACAAGGCACATGTAAACAGAACCTATTAATCGGCATTTTGGATTAAATACCACAATACTATTCCATTCTTTGCTCATCCTCCATGCAGGGAAAAAGATGCACCAATCTTGTTAGGATTGTTGGACTTTGTAGGTTATCATTATATTCCTAAAAACTTCATGATAACTCATCTTCTGAGGATTGATCTGTTGATTTTTTTCAACACAAAAAAGGTCTTGAGCAGCTATGACCCTATGATGTAATACAGCTACAATTGTGCCTACTATTACTATTACTATTATATAATACTAGTGTGTTGACCTGTGGAGAACCACAGGTCATATTAATACAGATATCTAGGAACTGAAGTTAGTAAATGTAAATTATTTCTGTCTTTAACTTAATTTCTCATCATGCAGGGTGGTACTGTGCTTCCTGTCAAATATCATGGGTAACGCAAAATGATGGAGGAGGCTCATGATGATGTAAAGGGGCGTTTGTTCAAAAAAGGCTGAGAACCTCTGTTCTGTCTGCTTGCATTTTGTTGGAGGTTTCTGAACAAACGATGCTGGAGGGAACACCAATGCCTACATAGTTACCACAGCAACACATGCAGATCAGTTGGTGATCTCAAAACACTAAATAACAATACAGACTATGTACATTAAAAGTTCTGATCCCAGTCTGATTTGTCTGCAGCCTGAACAAAACCTTAGATGTTAATCTAGGATATTGTCATGAGAGATACCAGTTTCTGCTCCTGCTTCCATCTAATCCTGCTCCACCCATACCCATTGACAAAAGAAACCCATACATATAAAACAACGATTGGAATCTCTTCCAACAAACTAAAGCACGAGGTGTTGCCAAAACCGCCTACATCTTACAGAGGACAAGTACAAAGTGAGACCAATATAAGCTACTCAGCGTCTGTGTGATTCTTCATTAATAGGATGATTATAACACTGTTCATTATGCAAAGTTAGATTATTGGGTTTGTTTTAAAGCTGCTACACATTGAGAAACCATTCTGATATTTACATCAAACAAATGCACATGTCCTATCACCCTTTTGTATTTATGGAAAAAACCCATCCACTGTACTATGACCGATGAGCATCTGTTAATCCTGCTTCTTTAGAGAGCTGAGGTCCCACTCCTGGTTGTGCATATTTCAGAAGAAACAAATATATTGCAGCCAGTGGAAAGAGGAAAGTAATTTTGGAATACTGCTTAAATTCTATCATAACTTACACATATCATATTTGTCATATATGTTAAGAAAGCCACAGTTTGTTGTAAAACAGTCATTTTTTTCACCTCCCTGTCAAAGAATGAGGTAAAATGCTAAGGTAATTTCCATTTTCGTTTTGGTGATATACGATATCAAGTGCGAGAGACACAGTCCACTAAGCTGTTTCACACAAACTAGATGTTACTTTACATTCATTACAACAAGTTGTGGTAAAATATATACAGTAACTTCCTTGGCTCAAAATTATCTTTTAAATAGAAAAACATAACAAAAAGAGATATACGTGTGAACAAACATATGTGTAAATGGTGACACAATTTATACAGGATTCAAACATTATTTATTATTGTCTCTCATCCTTGACCGCTGTTATTTTTTCAGTGTTAGGTCCCATGGGACACAGCAGAGGTGGGATTTCTCACTATAACAGTCTTTTCCAAAAGCCTGCAGACTCAGATCTCTTTTAACTTCACACAAAGACAATGTGCAAAACTACAACAAAGCAGCTCTTAGATATAATGCCAGTATTTTTTTTCCTCGGTTTCCCTACCATAAACACAGGTACCTGCCAGTCTCACCTGCTTTCATCATTAGTCATCCACAGCTCAAATGACAGTGACTCTCCCACACACGTATTATACTGTAACACACTCTGGACTCTAGCCTGGTTTCCCTCTTGTGTTTCTTCACGTTAAATTCTGAATTTGGGATTTATGCCTTTGTTATAGCGGTGGGCGGATTGATCCAAATATCAATAGTATCGATACCAAGTCGGTATCTGTATCAGATCGATATTAGCGTGGTGAGATCGATACTTTAGTTTCAGTTCTTCTCTTGTATGTATTGCTGTGGTTTTGTCAAAGAGGCGACAGCCAGGTCACCGGACTCACCACTTCTGTCTTAGCGCGGAGCAGGTACACTTTGCTTCTCCTGCCCCGTCTTGTGTTTCGATGTTGTGCCGTCACGTGACTCAGCAACACAAAGCAAACTGCCGGCTCAGGTGTGCCCGCCCACCAGCACACACACAGACTGAGACATGGAGCACAAGAACAGTATGGAAGAGGAGCGCCATGTGGTTTTATTTTCAGGCTGAAAATGAGACAACAGCAAGATGGATAATTTGTAAAAAGGCTATAAGGTAAAGGTAATTTTGATTTAATTTTGGTATTGCAGTTTCTAACACTGCCTGAAAAAAATTATTTGTTTTGATTTGTTTTCCGGTCATCATTTTTCGCACTTTGTTAATTTAAGAAAAAAATTCCAGACATGATAATGTATGGGGAAAAACTGTTTTGTTACTGTTCTCTTGTTCCTTAAAAAAAACTTATATTGATATTAAAGTGTTTTCTATTTACTTATAAGCTTTGCCCTAATTCTGTCCTGGGTTTTAACTATTTAATAATAAAAAAGGCAACATCACAAAACACTTTACGGTCATGAAAATTAACTGAGATTTAGCTATTCGATGATGCATCCACCTTAATTATTGAAACATAATGGTATCGGTATTGATAATATGCAGTATCGCACACTACTACCTCGTTATCTCATATCCTTGGTTTTCACTCAACCTGTTCCCTTTTTATAATTTTACTGTGGCTGTATCCTTACTAAATCCTGAGGTGTAATGTAAACTATAGGTTCACACAGACTTTGAACAAACTACCGAACTACGTGAAATTTTGACCACATGAATTTTTAACCCATAAAGACCCAGACATCCACCGTCAACCAAAAGCATCTACTGATTTAAACTGCTGATCCGCTAATCCTATCAGTACATGTAAATAATTGGTGTAAAATACAGTTTGTCATCTTTTCATGGTCATCAGATATGAGGCTCTGTAGTTACCATGGAAACACTGTCATCTTCTATAACATTGATTCACCAGTAAAACCCATGGAGTTGGATCAATGACAGTGGATGGACACACTGGGTTTATGTACAGTTAATGAGAGATTTTACTGAAAAAGTCACTTTTTCTTCAGTTTTTTTTTTTTGTTTGTTTTTCAATTACTTTTAACTTTACTCTGAGCTTTTATGAACATCTACATGATCAGTCAGTTAAACAAAAGAAAATAGATTATTTTCACTGGACAACATGCATAATTCAGAGGATAGGGGTAATATTATAATAAATGGTAATAAATCATGTAGGAAAAGTTAAATAGAGAGAAAAATTCATTTGGAACTGGCACCAAAGTCACAGTGGGTCCTTCTAGATTAAGGAGGAAAAGAAGATTTGCACCTTTTGCACCTGGATTATAAACCTAATGTGATGGGCAGCGGTGCAGCCTAGTGGTTAGCACTTTCCGCCTCTGTATTACCTGTTCTCTCCATGCCACATGTATATTTTCTGGCTTTTCTAGTTAAAAACACTTAAACAGTTAAAAACCATTAAAAACAAGTACAGATGGGTTTATTCTGTTTGTGCCCCTGGCCATAGTATGGATTAGGGCTGAACGATATGGACAAAATTTCATATCTCGATATTCATGCCAGATATCTCGATATCGATACAATACGATATGACTACGGGTTTGGTGAAAACCAAGCATTTTTCAGAAAAATACAAACAGAACTCACTGCCAGTCATCGACATTAATATAAAGTACAAATTAATTAAATTTGTTGTGACTTCCAGAACTGTACATGCAGGGCGAGCATGGGGGAAATCTATATTGTTTATATCGTTGCTTTTTCGATATTAATATCTTGAATGTTCATATCTCGATATCGATACAATAACGATATATCTTTCAGCCCTAGTATGGATGAAGGTTTGCATTTGATCCCTGAGTGCCATCAAAGGCTGCTCACTGCTCGTAATGTCTGCTAATGCTAATGCTAGCTACTATGTGTGTATTGGGAAGGGCAAAATACAAAGAGACTAGAGACTAGAACCTTTAATTTTGAGCATAGTTGTTGGTTAGGGTGATGTTTTGAGGGTGTTTTCTGGCTGTGGTTACTTAATTCTTTAAAGCTTACAAATAGTCCTGATTCTACCCCAAATATGATCATCACATCATAATTCTGGAAACTCTGCTGCATAGATTTTGTTGTTGGAGAAATTTTGCACTGTTTCTGCCAAAATTTCATTTGACAGAAAATCACTAAAACGATCTCTACTACAAGGAATAAACAGTGCAGACTTGTTATATTTTAACACATTTTCTAATCCACAACAAAGTCTCCTTCAGTTCTTGTGATGTTTACCAGCAGCACCACACTGGGAACTACAGCTAGTAAAGATAAAGCACTTGAAGCACAAAGAAGAATAATTACATGAAGGTCTTTGTTTGTATTTGAGGAGCACAGATCAGCTTCTTAACCCAGAAACTGATGTTGTCTCCTCACTAGAGACACTGCGATCATGCTCTTTAAAATCAATTCACCTCAGTATCTCCTCAGGATCCGAGACACTGAGTCTCATCTGTGACTGTCCTCCTCCAGCTCTTTGGAAATAATCCTTTTAAACTCCTCTCGCAGGTCCACAGGATGGTTTTTGGCTCTGCTTTGCTCACTGCTGGAAATAAATTCCTCACCTCTGGCTGTTTCCCCAACTGCTTTGAAACAGAGGCTGTGTCCTAAAGAGACCTGGTGTTCATCCATCCTGTCCTCTGAACCACAGACCAACCTCCAAATTACCTATCACTGGTGAGGTCATGGAAAGAAATTGTTGCTAAAAGACTTTGGAAGTTGATAGTGATAAGATCTTCATTCATTTTCTGTCTGCTTTGTGCCGGCAGCCCAGAAACAGCCAACAGAGAGGATGTTCACTAAGCATTTTTAAAAGCAAACAGAAAAGCACTAAAAGAAGCTGCTTCTCATAGAAAAGACATCAGTGTTTGTTAGATTACAGATGAATATAATTGCATTTGATATACCGCAAAAAGAGCCATAAATCTCCAGCTTAACAAGACAATTCCTGTTTTATTTCCCGGAGACAAAACAAATTAAGCTGTTTGTTCTTAGTATAGAATGATTAGAATGCAGCCACGATAAACAAAAAATACACAGGGTTTTTGTCTTAAAACGACAAAAAACAAGCAGCAGTGATTCTCTAAATCTAGGGGGACTACATATCATTTAATAATAAATATTTCAACAAGTTCAGACTAAATTTACCATCAAACCCCAGAGGATTAACCATTTAATTTGTGACGATACTTTAGTATGTGCACTCTCCGAATGCTTTTCTAGAAAAGAGAGCGCAGACCTCCACCAAGGCAGATCAGTGGGCCCCCATGGTCCCCCCACCCACCCCTACCCCTGATCACCACCAAAATTTAATCATTTGTACCTGGTGCCAGTATCAACATTTCCTGAAATTTTCATCCAAATCTGTCCATAACTTTTTGAGTTATCTTGCACACCGACAGACAGACAAACAAACATGAGGGGGGGCACTGATCTGCCTTGGCGGAGGTCTGTGCTCTCCGAGTCATTCTAGTTACAAAGTGTGATTGGATTGTGCAGTACAGCTGTATATTTCTGAGAGACAGAATACGCAGCTACCCTTTTACTGCTGACCTTTTTCATCATTTTATCTTGGGTTTGGTTCCAACAACTCTTTAGAAAAGATGTTTAACTGCTTGATGTTCGTAATGAGTGTACCTAAAAAAGTGGCCAGTGAGTGTATATGTTGCTGCTTTGATGTGTTGTACATTCAGAGATGCTCTTCTACATACCATGGTCGTAATTACTGGTTATTTGTGTTACTGCTGCCTTTCTACGCATCTCCTCCAACCACTCTGGCCGTTCTTCTCTGACCTCTCACATCAGGCACTCACTGGATATTTTCTCTTTTATCAGACCATCCTCTAAAAAACTTTTGAGATAGTTTTGAGTCAAAATCCAGGTAGATCAGAAGTTTGTGTAAAACTCAGACCAGCTTGTCTGGCACCAACATCCATGCCACGTTCAAACTCCTTTCTTTCTTCTCCATTCACATCATCATCATGCCTAAATGCATTGAGTTGCTGCCATGTAATTGGTTGTGTTAATATACGGTTGAACAGTTTTACCTAATTAAGTGACCAGTGAGTGTTGGTGGTGTTTCAGGATTATTTTCTGAAAGCAGCTGCCTGCTACAGCCCCAAAGCATAATCATTAAGATGAAAGTTGCCAGAAAACTCTAAAGATGTGGGAGGAATTGCTACTAACTTTTTGATGTATTACAGACTTTTATTACATGCACTCAACACATAAATTTGCGGTAAGCAACAATGCATCATGTAATTGTAAAACATGTTGATGCCAATTAGAAGAAAAAAGGGAAAGATATTGTATGGCTGTTGTAGTTGTTATTGTTTCACAGATGACCTTTTGTAAAACATAACTGTCTCCCATGAATGTTTTTGTTGTTTGGTGACTAATTAGTCTTTCTGATCATTTATTTTTATTTTATTTTTCATGCATTTGTATTGGTGAAACCACCCTAAAATTCCTTTTCCTGTTCTGTTTATTAACCCCCACATGTTTTTCATGGCTAAAACATTTCTGCATGGTTCATCTGGTTCACATTTCCACAAAACTCATCTTTGAACATTTTGCCTTTTCTGTCACAGTTTTACATAAAAGTTGGTGCAATTGTGAAGACGATGCAATGTGCAGCATGGTTAAAGAGAGTCTGTATTTCACTTCCACTTTTTTCAGTGAAAAACTTTGTAAAGGGACTAAAAGATTGTCTTCCTCATTTTATTCAATATTAATGCTAAACTCATTCAAACAGTTGCAAATGAAGCCGATGTATCGACTGAGTGGATGAGACTTCAACTCGGCTTCAGTGAAGCAGCAGCAGGAGGACAGCTGACTGGCCTGCAGCTCTGTATGTGTGTGTCTGTGTGTGTGCATAAGTACGTGTATTTCAGTTTGGTCCATCTGTTGTTGTGTGTCGGCCCGAGGCAACAGCATGAGTGAAAGAGCGAGAGACAGAGGAAAAAAGAACAACAGAAAGAAAAGATTAAAAGAAATGCAAGTAAAAGCGTGATAGGTGTGTGTGTCTGCATGCCTTTGTGTGTTGGACCTCAGGCGCTGCTGTCTGTGCGTCTCTGTGGATCCCAGATGGAGCCAGAACTCAACAGAACACATTAGTCCACTTGGCGTGCTCACACACACGTTCAGACACACTCAGATATTCGGTCTAATTCTCCTGACACTCAGATCACCTGAGCCTCTGCAAGATTTCTGCTCCACTGCAGCAGTCATCTGAATTTCTACGGAAGCCCGGAGAGGCCCGTTATCACGTCTTTAGTGATCTCAACTTCAAGATTGAAAAGGAGAGAAAAGAACAACTCCCAGGCTGGGACTGAGTTCCTCGTGGAAACTCAGAAGGCGCTCCAGTATCCTGGAGTTTATTCAAGAAAGAACGAAGGAGGGGAAAGTGAAGGAAGAGAGGGAGGAGGGGGAAGAATTGATATGCTCTGTTGAGCCCGTCATTTACAGTGCTGCAAACTTAGGCTTGTGCTGTGAGATGTGACTTAAAGAAAATTCCCTACTGGTCCACGCTCAGGGTCCGAAGGTCCCCTTGAGGCTGATCAACAAAGAACACATTTTTCACACAAAGTCTATGAGAAGGTTTATTAAAACTGGTTCATCCAGTCCAGTCGCCCAGAAATTACATGTGACTAATCTTTAACTCTAGCAATGTAAGATGCACTTATGTAATGTGTGTTTATATAGAGCTCCTTGTATACCTAAACATGTTTTGTGAGCTGTAAAGCAAAGGAAATGGCAGTGCTATGAAAAAAGTAATGCTATCAACTCTAAGAAAAAAAAAAGAAAAGAAAAAAAAAAAGAAAAAAAAAGGCTAAATCTTGTGAGGCTTGAGTTTTAAACAGATGTTGATGTCATTTAGTCAGAGGCATGTATCAAATCAGTCAATCAAATTTTATTGATATAGTGCCAAATCATAACAAAACTTGTCTGATGACACTTTCCATATAGAGCTGGTCGAACCACTATCCCACCCACACCCTGACCTGGAGAGCTGTAGCTCCATGTCAGACTATTTATGACATGCAACAAAGCATATCATCACTCATCAAACCCCTTAGACAAAAAAGGGACTTTACCTCACAGAACACTGACACAAGTGTCTGCAGCTGCATTAGTTGGGTTGTTTGTGAGTGAGAGTCTCAACTGATGTGTTAAAACATTAAGATCACACAATAACAAAGACTACCTGATAGAGGCAGTAGTCCTGTGAGGCCGTTTATGGTAAAAGGGGTTAAAGGTGTTGGGTAAATGTTCAGAGTGTCAGTTATCCACCTGATGAGAAGGTAAAGTGCTGAAACTCTTGTAAATGTAGTGTAGACTTTCAGTGGCACTTTGCCATAGTTCCTGTTTTCGGCTGTGGCACAGACCGGTCTGGTACCTGGTACTGTATCTGTTCAACAGGTGAAGTCCTGGACCTCCATGCCTGAGGATTCTGTGTCCCTCTGAAGGTTTCTCTGTAATTACCAACTCTTTTACTCAAACATCCATGAGTACAGTTGAGACATAGTTCACACACACTCAGTTCAACATATTTAAGGCAAAAGAGAGAGACATTAATAATCCTTTATTAGTATTAAAAAAGTAGAATAAAAGGAAAATAATCATACTGGCAGATGTCTTCCATATTTGACAATAACTTATGAAAATAATTCAATCCCTTCACATTAATTACACTATTATTTTGTGGTTATTTTTTAGGATATCAAAATTATATCAAACAACTTATCCATGAGGATGTTTGTTTCATCCTCCACTTGCTAATACACAAGGGTGATATAAAATATATGGTGTGATATATGGTGTGATTTTTTTTTTCCTTTTACATAAATATTGTAATAAGAATATAATATTATGTGATATAACCCTCAGCCATGATTACAGTGCCTACACCTCCCAGAAACCTAGCATCAACCTTCTAATATATAGACGTAACAGACCATAATCCCTTCACTACAAAGTGAAAGGTGACTTCATTGTATAAAGGTGCAGTTTAAGTCATAAATGTGGTAACAGGAGAAAGATAAGAGGTCAAAACCACTACCAGTCTACCTCAAGGGTGAGGAATATTAACAGTAAATTTAACAGCGTTGTGCTGATACACGTGGAGGTATTTGGACTTAGGTTCAGGACGGACAGATGGACATCGGTAAGGATGCCTTCCAGTGGGCCCAAAAAACGAAATGACTCTATTATTCTTTATTGTTCTGATCTGTATCTCCATGCTGCACTGTGCAGTTTTCCCTCTGTCTCTTTAAATTTGTATCTCAGCTCATCATTTCTCTCACTCCCTCTCAGGGGAGTTTGATGCCCTGCATGACAACAGATGGAGCCCTGAGCCCTGAGGCTTTGGGACCACACACACAGACACACAAACACACACAGACACACACACACACAGACACACAGACACACACACAAAGTGCTGGCAGCAAGAGGCATGCTGTGGTAAAGCTGTGGTAAAAGACTGATGTCAACATCAGTATGAGTGCACTCACACACACACACACACACACAGAATCCAATCCACTGTTATGTATGTAGATACACAGGGGAACACACACACAGCAGAGTAATAATGGAAGAATGCGTGCAGAGATGGACGAGAAGCAGGAAATATCTGACTAGATTTAAAACAGAAAATTAAAACAGAAAATCTAATCAAAGAGTTTTCTGCTTTATGTTATTTGCCACAGTTGACACACGATTGAACTAATTTAAGTTTGAGACACAGTGAGGAGAACACAGGGGGATTTGAGGACTTGTGCTGTGCAGTACAACAGAGTTACCACCCAGATCCACATACCCACCACTCACAGCAGATGCACGCTAAGATTCTCAAACACTTTGAACCTTCATCTCAGGCTCCAGCTGGGATATCAAGCACACAAAGACCAGGACACCAAGTCCCTCTGCTCTGTCCCCAGTCTGAGCCACTAACTGAATCACAAACTGATACGGTACACTTCACAGCTCTGTTCTGTCTTCATCACCATGCCTCCGACCAGTGATCAATCCCTAGATCCTTGGTACCATAATTAGTAATTAAGATGCAGAGGAACCTGAACTCTGACACCTTGGCCAGCCGCTGCACTGATCAATCCAGAAAAGCCTCCAGAGTCTCCCTCATAATCTCACCCTCAACAGCTTTCCTTTGCCAAGACAGCGCAACAGCATTTCTGTTCCCTAAAGCACATGACCCCACACTAAAAGTACTGCACCATCCTGTAACATCTACACTTATATACTAGTGAAAAAGTTGTTGTGTTCCTTTTGTTTGGTAGATGACAGAGAAGACATTATCATCACAAATCACTACTCTTACTTGTGTCCTCACAAACACACATATATAAACTTTCTGGCCTCTTGTCTTTTATGAAAACTGACATATTTACTCAGATAAAGACTGTTATTCAATTATAAGTTGGGTCTGTAATAGCAGCCGACGTCAAAATCAACTTATAAAATAAAGTAGAGCTGGATAAAAACTAATGGGGATACACCTCTATGGGCCTGATTTTCAAAAGGTTTACTCGTGTAAAAATGTGCGCAAACTTGACTGCATACACAAAAACACGTTGAAGCTTATCTACCAACAGGACGCACTGAGTCTCTCAAATGGGCAAAATAACTTGTACAACCCATTTAGCATGTTTGCCTTGATGAATATGCAATATGGGCGTTTCTGCCAGAACGTGCAAAATTATTGGGGGTAGATGCAAATAGTTAATTAGAGCACGAAATGTGATTTACCAAACCTGAAACTGATTGCGGTGGTTGATTTTGCGTCTATGTTTAGCACGTCTGAAAGGCAGATTTTAACTGGAACAGCTTCACGCAAACAGGCAGCAGTTGTTGTTGTTGTGAGAAGGCGACATAGGCCCAACCAAAGGCAACGCAGAGAATGAATTGGATCTGCTTGTGTCAACATTTTTGGAATGATGGAGGAAAAAATAATTGAGACATATGGCCTACCCAGCAATGTAATTTTAGAACTTCTAGATGAACTAGGGGATGATTTGGGTCCAGTCACCAGGAGGAGTCATGCACTACCTTCTATGACTAAACTCCTCCAATGTTACATTTCCATGCGTCTGCATCATTCCAGTGGACTGTTACCATTACTGCTGGTGTATCCCAGAGCAGTTTTTCCTGTGTACTGTCTCCATGACGACGACCAGTAGCGCATGTAAAATCCTCATTTAATTAGGGTGGTCTCCAAGACTTTGCACCTGTTGTCATTTGCACAGGCAATCTTAGCTGATCACCTGTGACACAAATCAATAGCACGTGCATTTTTTTAGAACAAGCAAGCAAATTTGTGCCCGTTATTTGCGATCTTACTGAATCAGGCCCTAAGTGTCTGTCACAGTGCTCACTTCTACAAGTTCTATTCATCATTCAACAAAATGATCCTGCTATTTTCAACCCTTTATTGATCTACAGGGTGTATCAGAAAAAAGTAGACTCTCAGAAAAAACAACATAACACCAAAATGCAAAGACATTTTGAAAATCTGCTCATATGTGTTTACTGACCATGTAATTCTCCCTTGATTGACACCAGTGTCCTGGGTCAGTTTTCATGCTTCAGTGAACAACGTTAATTTGACTTGTGTAAAATAAAAGTCTTTTGTGCATGGAAGTGTAAGGGTTAATATGAGATCTGTCGCCATGGATGACAAATTGTATTGGTCTTTTATTTGCATACATAAAACAGGAAAAAAAATAATGACATGTTAACCCCGTACCATCCATACAAAGATTTCACATTAACGACAGGTTTGAGTCTATCATGCCAAACGCAAGGGGTTAATGCTGTTAGTGAGGATTCTTTATGCTGTTTTTGAGCTGACCATTTGAAATCTGAAACATTTCAG
Source organism: Sphaeramia orbicularis (assembly GCF_902148855.1). NCBI lineage: Eukaryota > Metazoa > Chordata > Actinopteri > Kurtiformes > Apogonidae > Sphaeramia > Sphaeramia orbicularis. Next base: position 34,699,461 of record NC_043968.1, on the reverse strand, counting down.
TCAGCATATGTAATTCATTGCATCATCACAGCTGCAGTGGAACTCCTGAGGCAGGACAGGGGCATGATTAGGCGTACCGTCGCAGATATGTTGAGGAGGGCACAAATTTGCGTTGCAAGGAACGGGGCCGATGTGGAAGACTAAACATGCTGGAATTCTTCAACTAACGGAAGTGTGTGCCTTCAATTAAAATCCTGAAGCGTAAAACCCAAATCTTGGCTCACTGAGCAAATTTTGCTATTAATTTTCAGTTTCTCATCGATGTGGGAAATCTTTGAATCGATGGTAGGGGGTTAACATGTAATTATTTTTTTCCTGTTTCATGTATGCAAATAAAAGACCAATGGAACTTGTCATCCATGGCGACAGATCTCATATTAACCCTTACACTTCCATACGCAAAAGACTTTTATTTTGCACAATTCAAATTAACGTTTTTCACTGAAGCATGAAAACTGACCCAGGACACTGGTGTCAATCAAAGGAGAATTTTATAGTCAATAAACACATATGAGCAGATTTTCAAAACGTCTTGTCATTTTGGCTTTATTTAGTGTTTTCTGAGAGTCTACTTTTTTCTGATACACCCTGTAGATTCTCATTTTAAGTGTTAAGGTCCTGACACAATGAAAAAAGGATACTCTATCTGATTCATATGACTCGTGTACAGAAACTCCTAACTGATCTGACAGTCTATATGTTTGTCTGTGTTGTTCCACATGTCCTTAACTTCAATATATTTTTTTCGTTTTTAGCATTTTTGTCTTTCATAATAGATGAAATGTACTTAAAAATCAACAGGTCTGGTTCTATCGCTCTATCAGATGACATTCAGTTCACACACATTATAAGTTGACAGCTTTTTTGGTGCTATGAAAGATTGGAAAAATCAGTCTTATTACAAAATAATAAAATATCAGTTTCCTGCTGGTAAACATTCATATCCTGTGTAAAAGCACTCATGACTTCACAGTTTCTGTCACTGCAGGTGTAAGTCTTTGTTTTGAAACTTACAAGCAAAAAACTGACAAGTTCTGTTAATTGACAAACACTTTGTATCCACTGAAACACTAGATGACTTTTACTTTACAAACAGAAAACAAAGTGTTGCATTTGGAGAAAATCACATTCAGTTCTTTTATTTAACATTGCAAACTGGAGCAGAACAAGGATTTGAACTAAAATCGACCACCTCTACCAGAGGATCTTAGAAATCGAGGTCCGTCTCTAATACAAGGCTCCTTCAGATAAAAGCCTGGTTCCTTCTGCAGTTGAGGAAAAATAAAGACTCAGTTTGGCCACAGTTTAAGAAAATACTGTATCCATAATTAAAGGTTCAGTATGGAGGATTTAAAGATGTCCTTATGTTAGTTTTGTGCATGAAGGTGGTCTTTGGTGATGTTAACTACTAATGTACATGTCTCTGTGAACTAATCATAAACACATGATTATTATTATCTCCATTTGTTGCTGAAGGATCCTCAAGTTTAGTCTTTCTTCTACAAAAAGCTGTAAAGTGGTTATACAAACTACAGCCATGGAGCAATAACTATGAGAGTTTACATAATAAAACCTCTTTGATTAATGTTAGAAAAGGAGAGAGAAATGAAATGGTTTCCCAACTTTACTTAAAAAAATAAATAAATAAATAAATAAATAAATAAATTAATTAATTAATTAATTAATTAATAAATAATAATAATAATAATAATAATAATAATAATAATAATAATAATAATGCAAAGGATATTCGAAAAAAAAAATGCATCTGAAAAAAATGTTGCATCATACAATCAAGGCAATTATTTAAGGTCTTTTTTAAATTATTATTATGATTATTATTATCCTCCTTACACACTTTTCCTGAATTATATCAAACTCTAGTATCTTTCTACAGTATAACTCCAGCTGTGTGCTGCCACATATCAATCTAATGTCACTGAGTCATGATTATGAAGTGCCATGAGATAAGAGTTAAAAGGAACAACATTTTTTATTCAGACAACATACCTTACATAGTGTATGCGTCTGTGGTTTGCAACACACAATCTCAAATGTTTTATCTCTGTTAAAACAATTTGTTTTTTTCCACAGAGAAAATCTAAAATGATTTGTTTAGAGATGTATGTCTGTACATTTTTATGCTTTTATTACTGAAAACCCCAGCCCAAAGACAGCACATATAACCTTTTTCTTGTATTTTCATTGTTACACCACGCATGTGACTGAGACAATCACAGTAGTTACACTCACAACAGTGTGATCATCTGGGTGTTTTCACAGGAAAAAAAGGAAGAGACAGAGACCTGCACACACCATCACAGACACACTATTCTAGTCACAAAATGAACCCATATATCACAGCACCGCTATGCATTTTACTTTGCCAATTACCAGGTCCATGACCCATTTTCAGAACCCAAGTTTGTGAAAGGCGGCTCCAAAGGACTCTTACCTACTACATCATGATTTTAACCACAAGAAACCCTCCTCCAACTCTGCAGACATCCTCCCCCATAAGCTCCTTGTCGGTGTCTTTGACACTATTGGACCATGGGTCACAAAGTTTTTTAACCTGTCGCTCTCAACTGGTTTGTTTCCCAGCTCCTTCAAACAGGCCATCATAGAACCTAAACTAAAGAAAACCACACTGGACCCCACAGACTTCAAAAGCTACAGGCCCATTTCAAAGCTCCCCCTATTGGCCAAAATCCTTGAGAAAGCAGTGTCTAAACAACTTACAGCTTTTCTGGAGACACACCAGATCTATGACACTTTTCAGTCTGGGTTTAGACAACGCCACTCAACAGAAACCGCACTATTAAAAGTGTCTAGTGACATCCTGATGGCGGCTGACTCCGGGAAATCCACGGTCTTGGTCCTGCTAGATCTCTCCTCGGCCTTTGACACAGTGGACCATACCATAATGATTGAGAGACTGAGGGACCTGGTAGGGATGTCAGGTCATGTGCTAGACTGGTTCTCCTCTTACCTGACCGGCAGAAGCTTCACTGTGTCAATAAACAACTTCCAATCTGACTCAGCGGATCTACTGTGTGGTGTGCCCCAAGGCTCTGTCCTGGGACCAGTCCTATTCTTACTCTATGTCCTCCCACTTGGCCACATTATCCAACAGTATAGTGATGTCTCCTATCAGCTATTCGCGGATGACATCCAGATATACTGCTCCTTTAACTCCTCTGAGCCCCACAAACTGAGTTCCTTAATCAACTGCTTGTCAGAGCTGAAGCAGTGGCTAAATGATAACAGCCTCCAGCTGAACTCCAGCAAAACTGAGACCCTCATCATTGCCCCGGATAGTGCAATCCCAGGGATCAAACATCACCTTGGAGACCTGAGTTCCTCGGTAAAGACAAAACTGAGGAATCTGGGTGTCATCTTTGACCAGGACATGTCTTTAGAATTCTACTCCAAACACCTAGTCAAAAACTGTTTCTTCCACCTACGCAACATCTCCAAACTCAGATCTATGGTGTCCACAAATGAGCTCGAGATGATCGTTCACGCTTTCGTATCTTCTCGCTTAGACTACTGCAACAGCCTGTTTACATGCTTAAACAAGAAGGAGCTGGCCCGTCTACAGTTTGTCCAGAACTCTGCTGCCAGGCTCCTGACCCGCACAAACAGGAGAACCCACATCACTCCCATCCTTAAATCTCTCCACTGGCTCCCTGTTCTATATCGTCTTCATTTCAAAATTCTTGTGCTAACTTTCCGGGCCCTACATGGCCAGGCCCCTGCATACATTGCTTCCCTGATCCAGCCCTACAGCTCGACTCGTAGCTTGAGGTCTTCAGGACAGCACCTGCTGATGGTTCCACGGACCTGTTTTAGCACACGCGGTGACAGGTCTTTTAAAGCTGTGGCACCACGTCTATGGAATGACCTGCCTCTACACCTACGGTCCATGGACTCTGTAGAGAGCTTTAAGAAACACCTCAAAACCCTCCTGTTCAAAAAGGCTTTTTAGTCTCCCACCTGACCCAGGACCACCACAGACTGATTACACTCTATGTATTCATCATAACGTACTCCATGTGTCACCCCCCCCCCCAGTCTCTCTATATCTCTGTCGCTCTCTCTTTTCTCCTCCTTTACTCTCTCTCTCTCTTTAACCCCAACTGGTCAAGGCAGACAGCCATCCTTCAGGAGTCTGGGTCTGCTCGAGGTTTCTGCCCGTTAAAGGGAAGTTTTTCCTCGCCACTGTCACCAATCACAAGTGTTTGCTCCTGAAGGATTCTGTTGGGTCTCTGTAAACTTAATTTGATTCTGATTTGAATTGATAAAGCACTTTGTGACTCTGTCTGTGAAAAGTGCTCTATAAATAAAGTTTACTTTACTTTACTTTACTTTACAAGATACTGTAGCATAAGTAGTGCAGTAGCACAGTAGAAATACAGCATGTAGACACAGTGGTTCAGAACCACAGGATGAAGTTTGGATGTCACATTTGGCTCAGTTTTTGGATTGTTTGCATGAGTTGGAATAGGTAATAATCGTCATAATGAACTTCACTTAGTGCTTTGGACTGTTGTCTGCACCTGGAATAAGATCCGCCCACTTGAACTGATTCTGGGGCTTCATTCATCATAATTTTGGTGTGAATCCAACAGCCAGGTGTGAGAGTTCCAGCAACAGCTTTCTAGGCTACATACATCTGGGTTGGATTATAAATCAACCACTAACCGGACTATCAAGTAAAAACAATTAATGACTATAACTTGAAAATAGTTGAAAAATAAAAACAACCAAAAATGATGCATTTAAATTAACTTTTCATTTTCAGCTGTCAGTCCAAACACTAACATGCATTCAGTGCTCTTTACTGAAAATACTCAACTAGTAAAAAAAGAGAGAGTCTAAGCCTTCTAATAATATGTAGCACGTCTACACTGGCACAAGTATGAGGTTTATGACTTATCGTACATTACGGGGGGGTCTATGAACATGCATAGAGGGGTCCAGTGGAGTTCTGCCTTAGCATTTTCACAGCCTAAGTGCAACAGTTGTGTGGTGTTTTTGTGCATGCCACTTTCACACATACATCATTGTGATAGTAAGTGTCAGCTGATCTACTCTGTCATTTAGGTGTGAGGATGTGCTTTTTCCTGAGGTGTGACATAACCAAGACAAGACAGCACCTTTACCTCAGCATGGACCTGTGTGTAAATGCAGTTAATATTAGTGTAAAGGTCAGGAACAGGGTGTAAATGTCAAAGCTAATCTGTGGGGATGGAATAAACAGGAAGCTTTGACTCAAAGAGAATTTGTAATGTGATAAATCAATGTGGACAGGAAGGAAGTGTCTGACATATACAATATGGAGCCTCAGTGATCACATTAGTGTGTTTGGGCGTGGAGAGGAAAAAGGAAATGCAACACTGTGACATGGCTAATTGATTCTGGGCAGAAGTGTAAAATACAAACAATTATAAACAGAGAAGAAAAAGTAGAAGAACAGGGAGCGGGAATCTGTCTCCTCAGAAATGACTCATTAACTTTGACAGTAAGGAGGCAAAGTCTATGACATTAATATTTGTCAAATATTCATAGTGTCCTAATGCTATATGAGACAGTAATACAGAAGAATATAACCTAATGAACATATTTTTGGCCAGGATGAGTCTGTCAAGAATTGGTATATTTTATGCAGATAAATCCACAATCTGAGCGAACTACTTTCATATTATATTCAAAAGGGGAAATGGTACTGCAATTTTTCCTACATAAAAACATTTACATATCTGAAAAATATGTTTTTTACAGTGCAATTATACACACTTAAATCAAGTTAAATAAAAAAAAAAAAAAAAAAGGAAACTATAAAGCTGGTGTTTTCATTATACCTTTCACATTTTATATGATTAGTTTCCATCAGCTCCTTGTACATCCCTGTAATTATATCAATCTATATTTATGAAACGTAACATTTAGGCATTAAGATGTCTCAAAAAGACTAACCCTTTGTGGTAAATTATGATCAATTTACAACTGAACTGAAATCCAGAAATATGTCATTTTTCCAGTATAAACTAGAGCTAACATTTAACTAAAACTGTATCTATTTTGTTTAAATGGAATGACACAAAGTGAATATACGTCACTAAACTATAAAACATTACATCATCTGTAAATAAGACGTCTGCCTGAGAACAGCAACTTCCATAATCCCATATTCCCTCCCAACTTTACTCTATAACTCCATTTTTTTAATTGTTGTTTCTACTGAGAGCAACAGAAGAAATCAAAGTGTCTTTAAACTTCTTCTACTACCATCTTTTTAAATCTCTCTTTAAATTCCAGTTCAGTCCCCTTCAGACTTTTCACTTTAGGCTCAAATTAAATTCTAAAAAATACACGCAAACTCCACCACTGCTTTGTTTAAAACAAAACACAATAAGATATCAAGGAAAGTAAGAAATCAAAACTCAGTACACTTGGCATCACAGTAATTTTAACTTCAATTTTCAGAATTCATTCTCCAAGATGAATGTCTTACACTTCAATTCTTTAGTTACACAGACTTTAATTGGGCTCAGTTTTTCAGTCATTTTCAGTCGATGGCTGAATTTCATTCTGTGACATCATGTTCTGCATCAAATACAGGCATTATAAACATGCAAAAAAATAAAAAATAAAAATGTTATAATATTTGAGCTGTGTTAATTCTGAACCATAGCAAAAATAGGCATGTTGACTTGTTTATTTTTTACACTACCACAAACATTCTTATAGGAGCTCCTCACCGGTTTGGACACTTTTTTATTTGTTGTTACTTTGTACTATACTTGATTATTAATACATCTTTCTACAAAAAACCTTTTTAAACCAAACAAAATAAGCTAAAATTCGCAAATGTCCCAGTATTTAATGTCTGAACCTAAACACTTGTGCAAAAACTGACTGCAGTTTAATTCCCAGACCTAATCACACTTTCAGCCTCCTGACACATGAGAACAAAAGGAGGACAAAGTGTTTTCTTTGCCTGATATGAGCACAAATTGATGAACCCGACAGTAATTGTCTGAAGGACAAAGAGCTGGATGACTTCCCTAAAATGGTCTGCACAAGAAAGGAAAACTGTTTTCTCTTCCCTACGCAGCAGGGGGACAGAATGTTAACTGTATAATTTTTTACAGAGAAGAGAGACACTGCAGGCGTTCACATCACTTTAAAGGGAAGAGTAGAGGATGCAAAACCTAGACAGCAACACAGCCAAACAAGACAAAAGGAAGAAGAAAACAGCCTTACCTAGTTTGGGCAGGGAGTACTGGACTTTAAAGTAGTCCTGGTAAAATCCCAGGAGCCTCTTGGTGATGTGGAGAGCGTAGTCCCCAGCTCCACTGGAAATGGCATCAGGCCGAGCGTACAGACGGATCTAAAAACAAAGATATAGACAGAGAGAAATAGGATCAGGCTGATTTCAATAGAGATGGATTTATAAACAGATACAGAGGAAATAGAATTAGCATATGCTCAACTCTAGAGAAAGCAAATGGGGTGAAGCCAAGTGTTTATTTAATCTTCACAGGAAAGGAAATGAAATTGGGCAGAGTTTATGATCAAATCAACAAGGAGACAAACAGAAGAAGGTCTCGTGTATATTAAAATCTACAGAGGAAATAATACGACAATGGAGTTAGAGTTCACATCTACAGAGACAGAAATTAATTTTTTTTTGTAAAAAGTACAATACAAAGAGAAATGGAATCAGGCCGGTGTTAGCAGGTTAGGTCTACAGAGAGTAGAACTGAAATACACCGAGATTATGTTCAGTCTGTAGATAAAATAATAAAGTCAGGTTGAGTTTAGGTTCAGATCTGCAGGAAAAGATGTGGATTTATGGTAGTGACTGGAAATCACCTCTTAAACACAGACACACATGAAAAGAAGTTTAAAGTTCGGTCTCAGGTGGATCCATGATTTCTCACAGTAAAATATTCAGAACAAGTAGAAGATGTTCTTGTCAGTATTACAAAGGTACTTCAGTTCTGTATCATATGTGTTAGGCGAATACAACCACATAGTAAAAACTAGATTTTAAAATGGAAGCCGTGACATGAGGTGGAAAATAAAAAGCTTAAGATACGAAAATAACCGAAATATGTGTCAGTGGAAAACTTAAAGTGAAAAAAAAAAAAACAACCTGTTGGACAATAATGATAACAACTAATAATTTTCAGAAGGTTACATTTAAAGTGTGACAGGTTACAGATTATTAGTTACCCTGTTAAACGTAATAATGAAAATAGTCACTTTTCCATTGGACATGTGCGCAAAACTTTACCGATATTTACTAAATGTCGAAAAAACAGAAATGCATAATATCGGTTTTTCCATTAAATCACAAATGCAATAATTTGTTTATTTATTATCGTGAGATGACACGAGAAGTCATTCCATAAACATGGCGACGAACGTAAATATGGTGCTGATTTACAGATATATTCATTACTATTATATATTACCCCTCTATTTCGTACTAAATTTAAAAATGATTTTGTTTCCTGGTGTGTCTACACATTCATGACATGTTTCTTCTTCTTCTTCGTTTGTTGTAACGTCCGTCAACATCCGTTTTTTTAATTCACCTGACTCTAGTTGCGAAAAAAGGTCTTTCCATTGCAGTTTTGCACGATATACCATTTGTGCTACACCCGAAAAACACATCTCTTGCCAGCGCAAAAACTTTTAATGGAAAAATGAGACTTGGCGAAATTGTCATTTTTTTCATTAGGTAAATTTTTATACGCAAGTTATATTTGCGCAATTTGAGGGTCAAGCGGAAAAGGGAATTTCTGGTGGCAGGCTGTGTATGTTACATCTAGTCCTTCAGTGGTGTTCTATCTGAGATAATCCACCTTTGAATATCAGTACTGTACCATGAATACTACTAACAGGGGATCACATCACAGACAGGTATCACATGTAGCAAGAATGAACACCATTAGCCATGTTGGAGACTTTGTACTCACATGGATTCAGATCACACAAACGTTTTGGAAATGCACAAATATTCAACCTAAATTCTTGTCTTTTTCTGTACCTCGGATATTTGGAAAAAACAGTGCATAAAGGAGACAGATATCTTGTCAAGATCCTCCTGGTGGCCAGGAAGAAGGCTATAACAAAGAACTGGCTTAAAACTGATGCTCCGTCTTACAAACAATGGCTTTTAATCATAGATGATATACTCGTCATGGAACATCTTACATATAAACTGAAGTTGAAAGAAAATCTCTATAAAAAACTTGGGAAAATGGATGACATTCAGGAACAAATGTATCTATTAAAGGACCTAAACACATTCTGACACACACAGGCTCTTCTTTTCATTTGTTTGTTTTCTGTTCTTATGTTTCTTTTCTTCCTCCTCAACCTGAGGAGATCGGGTTGTATTATACTGATAAAATGAGAAATAAATAAGTAGTTAAAAAAAAAAAAAGAAAAAGAATGAACACCACTAATGAAGCAAGAAACCCATTGAACACAGCTCAGCAGGTCTCCTTTCACTCATTCAACTTGAATGAATGAATGAATGAATGAATGATTTATAAAAAACATAAAGCTACTGGAGCTGCATTATGCATTATCCATTATCCAATAACAGCCATTGCACAGTTTCCTATAAAGTTGCAATAAAATGATTTTCTCATGAAATCATTGTGACTATGTGATTTATTTTCAATAGATAAAATGTAAGTGGGAGTCAGTATGTAATCATTGTACCAGGTCAAAGGTCATACTGATGTGTATAAACAGAAATAATAGAGGAGTGTGTCTGAAAACAAAATTATTCCAACTTAATGGCCAACAGTGTATGTCAGTATCCCTTTTATAATTGGGAACATTTTAATTCGTAAATGTAATTTAATTACACATTTCTTCTCTGCAGGGCTAACAGATTACACATCACATGTATGAAGTCATTTAACTGTGTGAATCAGATGATACTCAGTTACTCCTTAACACAGTGACATATAACCCAGGCTGATCCATGAGAATCTCCTTCTAGACCAATATTTTACTTCGGACTGCTTTGTCACTGCTGTTTTCTTAGCTTATTGCGCCCATAAACAGTCACTTGGTTTTACTGCCTTATCCCACTCCTCAGCTCACACTGATTGTTAGTTATCGACATCTTCTCGGAGGATTATACGACGCCGCTGCTGTGTTCGACTCAAACACAGTTCATTTGTCGCTCATGTTTTATTAGGTAATACTACATCACACTGTGGTGTGTCACCCATTATTCTGGATGAGAGGATCAGTCTAACACTGGTGTGAATACAGATCTATAGAAATTGGTTATTAATAAACAGCTGACAACACACTAGTGTTCAAAATGCAAAGAGCTGGTGTTTGTGAATAGTTGATGGGCCGTGATTATACTTTTTCAGACAGCGAATTCATGAATAATGAAGAGAACAGTATAATTCTCCAGAATATAGTGAAAAAACATGATTCACATTTCACACACAGACCAAAGTATAATATCTACTGCAAAATAGTGCAATAGAAATATAAAGTAACAGAAAAACTACTGTAACTCCCTCCTATTCAGTCTCCCCCAAAAGTCCCTCCTTAAGCTGCAACTGGTCCAAAACTCTGCCGCCCGTCTCATCACTAAACCCCCCCACCACCACCACCTCCACCACATCACCCCCATCCTCCATGAACTACACTGGCTCCCAGTCAAACAGAGAACTGAATTCAGAATCCTCCTGTACACATTTAAATCCATCCACAATCTTGCTCCTCAGTAGCTGTCAGACCTCCTCCATGTCACCACTCCAGGCCGTTCCCTCAGGTCCTCTTCCTCCTTCCAGCTCACTGTGCCCCCTGTCCGTCTCAGCACCATGGGAGGCCAAGCCTTCAGCCGCTCTGCTCCCTAGCTCTGGAATGCCCTCCCACCATCCATCCGTAACAGTGACTCTCTCCCCACATTCAAATCCAGACTCAAAACTCATTTTTTCAGAATAGCCTACCCACCATAAGTTTCACTCTCCATTTTACATCTTCATTTCTATATATCGCAATTATGCTTTTATCTGTTTATTTCTTTGTATTTTATGGATTGTCTGTTTTATCTTGTTGTACAGTGTCCTTGCGTGTCTTGAAAGGCTCTTATAAATAAAATGTATTATAATTATTAACTTTTATTAAAAAGAAAATAATGAAGCAAGTTAGTGATGCAAATGAAACCTTATCTGAGTGTAATAAGATTATGAGAGGCGTTTCTATGTGATTTATTTCCTGTTCATTGTAGATTTAAAAGTCATTGATAAGGCTTATTAGTTGTTTACTGAATCTAAAATGATGTCATCATTGCTTATGTTTGTTAACCCATAAAGACCAAAAAACAGCCACCGACGACCAAAACCATCTACTGATCTACAAAGTTTAATAACTTCTGATCCACTAATTCTATCAATACATGTAAATAATTGATTTAAAACACAATTTGTCATCCATTCATGGTCATCAGATATGACCTATTCAGACGTTCAGAGGCTCTGTAGTGAACGTGGAAACACCATCATCTTCTAGAACATTGATTCACCAATAAAACCCACAGAGTTTGATAAATAACAGTGAATAGACACACTGGGTTTATGTGCAGTTAATGATGTATTTTGCTGAAAAAGTCACTTTTTCTCTGTTTTAGATATAATATCCTTAAACTTTAATCTGAGCTTTTACAAACATCTACATCTCAACCTTTTTTCAGTGATGTACCCCCTGTGAAATATTTTTTCAGCTAAGTACCCCCTAACCAGCGCAAAGCATTTTTGGTTGAAAAAAGTGTCTTAAAACAGAGTGCTGTGCCATCAGTGTCTGATTTTTTAAACTTTGGAACTCCATTTGTAGTGGTCTCTCTTGAACTAGAGGAGAAAAAAAAGATATAACTAAAAAAAGAAAGAAAGAATTAACTTGATTATAAATAAAGATTTGGGCACATGAAAATAATTATCAACATAAAGCGTGCTCCTTTGAAATCATAGTAAAGATCTGTTCTCAAAAAGAAATAATTAGTTAACAAGTTGCACATTTCCACTGACATATGGTAGATACATCCAGCTGGAGTGAAAAAGAGTCGCCAAGTTTTCCCACAACTTGTTTGACAATGTCTGTTCCCATTCTATCTACTCTGCGGCAAACAGAGTCATCTGATAAAGGCACAGTCTTTAATTTCTCTGCTGCGTTTTTGTCCAGCATAGCCTCAGCTAGCACTATAGCCGCTGGAAGGAGCAGGTCTTCAGCGATAGTGAATGGCTTCTTGGCTTTAGCTACGACAAAGACACTGCATACGAGGTCTCCAGGGATTTGGCTGATGTTGTGGAGGCCTTCCGCATCGTGTCTTGAGATGATCTGAATGGACTCTATGCACAGCCACACTACTTCCACAACTTCAGGTGGATCCTTTATTTCCTGTCTGTCATTACTGGACCCACTGATTAATCAAGGTGTGCCCGATTAATTAGTAGTCACAACAAGTAGTAGCAGACACACCTGGATTAATCAGTGTGTCCAATAATGACAGACAGGAAATAAAGGACCCACCTGAAGTTCAGGAAGTAGTGGGGCTGTGCATAGAGCCCATTCAGACAGTTTCCTCTTAACTCTTTTGGTGCCAGACAGTTAAGGGGCTAATAAGCCTTAAAAGTGCCACAGAATTTGGCCGTTTTTCAGTATTTCGCGTCGTTTTTATAATATTCGAAGAATCCTGCAGGAAACCGCTCGGTAACATCCAACCGATTGCTGATTAGATTCAAAACGCACCGGACGCAGCAGATTCATTATTGATTGTAATTTGCATAATTTATAATAATAATAATAATAATAATAATCTTTATTTATATAGCACTTTTCATACATTAAAAACTGTAGCACAAAGTGCTTTACATATCAGTTTAAAAATCAGTACCGCCCCCCCACCCACACCCACCCACTCACCCGCACACACACACACACACACATATACATGCAAACCCACAAGCTCACACATACTTAAGAAGACTGACTGAGCACGGGTAGACCAGAACAAAAATGTACAAGTAAAAGTAAAACATCAATTTAGGAGGCGCTGTCTCAGGGAGCCATCCGCACCAGGAGGCAGCCGCCGACCCCGGCGACCAGGCACCAGCAACACAGCCCCGCATCCCAACTAGTGGGAGAGGGCCAACTGGGACCCCCACCCACCAGAAAGGAGCGGACCCCAGTGAGAGAAGGCGCCACAGCCCCCGGAGTTAAAGGTTGTATTCGTAAAGCCGATGTAATCGGCCCATGGCATTGAAAGAGTTAAAAACGTCAGGTGGCTTACCAACGTGACATCCATGTTTTGTCTTAAGATGACGCTGCAGATGTGCTGGCTTCATGCTACTGTTAGCTAGTTCCTCCCCACAGAAAAAACACAGTGCCTTGGGTGGGTTGCAACTTGTCAACGTAAATCCAAATAAAACATAATCTTCAAGATACAGCTGGAATTTTGCCGGCTCTAGTTTGGCCTTCTTTGCCACTTGCCCCTCTGTGTTTTCAAAAGAATTACGCTTCAACCACGGCTCCATTGTTTGAGTTTTCAAGTGATTGACAGGTGATGATAGGTGGCTTATGACAGGTTGGGTCGAACCATTCTGGTATGGGGGAGACCCTGGGTTTTTAGGATGATAAAATTGAATAGCCTACTGAATATAAAATTCATTTTATGAACTTATATATTTTCCTGAAATATTAAATTGATTTAATAATTATTTTTAAAGGATTTTTGCATGGATGCTACTTTTTAAATATATTTTAAAATATCACGTACCCCCTGGAGTGCCTTCACGTACCCCCGCTTGAGAACCACTGATCTACATGACCACAAAATTGAATACAGAAAAATACCTGATGTTCACTGAAAATCTACAAAATACAGAGGATAATTTTTAATATAGAGAAAAATGCATTTGGGAACTGACACAAAATCAGCACTGAGTCTTTATGGGTTAAGCTTAAGTTCATTTCCATCTGTTCCTTTCTCTGTATATGTATACAGTGTTCACTGTACAGCTGTGCATGAGCAGCAAACACATCTGATGAACTTTCCCATCAATAATCAATACTCAGAGGCTCGGGCAGCGTGGCGACCTCAGTGGTGACCTTATTGACAGAACGGCAGTGTGTGACCATCAGGATCTGTGTTTTATAATACAACACGCCTGCTACCTAACACGTTTGGATTAGTGTGTTTGAGTATTGTTTGACTGTTGAATTAAGTCGTGCAAACCTAAAATTCACTAAAATATGGAAGTGAGAGAAGGATCCTGAGTCTCTACTTCAGTAAAAGTAACAGCAAAGCAATGCAAAGATATACCATTAGGAGTAAGCGTCCTGCATAAAAAAAAAACTATTTAAGTAAAAGTATCAATGTATTAGCAGAGTAGAATGCAGAAGCTATTTCAGTAAAAGTACTGGTTTGATTACACAGTTTGATACATTAGTGTTATATATGACGTCAGTAGGTCATTAATACTGATGCATTAACATTGTTGCAGTATTTTACTCATGAGGTCAACTATTTTAAATCCAGTTTCATATGGACAGGGCAGTGTTTTTCAACCTTGGGGTTGGGACCCCACATGGGGTTGCCTGGAATTCAAATGGGATCGCCTGAAATTTCTAGTAATTGATACAAAAAACAAAAAAAAACAAAACTTACTAATAAAAAAATATATGAGTTGACAGAGACAATCACAATCCAGAAAAGACATGACAAACTGAAGCTGAAACTGAAGCACTGTGGTACTGTTGTTTATCTTTCAAATGTTCATTGTGGTTGGTTTCAGATGCTGCAGCTCTTTCATAATTCATAGTTTGAGTTATTGTTTTTTCAGTATTAATTTGCAACCTTGTAAATACAAGCTGGACTGACTGTACATTAAATAAATAAATAAATAAATAAAAATCTCACATTGTGCAGTAATCTACACCTGGCTTTTCTGCCTCTGTCCATAATAATATACATTATATAGACTAAATATAATCTAAAATTAACATTTATTTGCAACATAGTATAGCAAACAATTACATGATCAAAAACAAATTAGTTTTAGTTAAAAACAAAACAAAAAAAGTCTCTGTTTTGAATGTCTGGGGTCGCCAGAAATTTGTGATGTTAAAATGGGGTCATGCGCCAAAAAAGGTTGGGAACCACTGGGATAGGGACATCAGAGCAATATAAGGTTTTTTAAATGAGAGAAGAACGATGGAAAACAAAGTTCTGGTACATAAATCTATCTATCTATCTATCTATCTATCTATCTATCTATCTATCTATCTATCTATCTATCTATCTATCTATCTATCTATCTGATCTGATCTGCCCTCTCCAAGTGCTTTTCTGGTTGAAGCTGTTTTACACCAGGTTTCATTCAACAAATATGAAAAGGCTAATTCTTCTCATGGGAACAGAGATCACACTAAATAGAGATTTTAATGCTGTGCGTAATATTTACCCTGCCCCCCGAAGGGGAGGTAAGGGGTATTGTTTTTGGTTCGGTTTGTTTGTTTGTTAACACTCTAGCACCAAAACTATTGGTTGAATTCATACCAAATTGGGTTTATAGATTGCCAGTGACCCAAAATAGATCTCATTACATTTTGGGCAAAGTAGGTCAAGTTTAAATATTTTATGAATTTTTTTAAACATATTTTTTTTCCATTTACTTAAATTGGGCAAAATTTCAAACATCTATAAAAACATCAATTTTGTTTCAATTTACTTCAAACTTGGCACGTATATAGAGGCAACTAATATACTGACATTAGCACATGCAAAGACATGATGACATCAGTTGGATCGATGCTAAAATAAGCTACAATACATGTGAGGGGCGGGGTTTGTTGTGTCTGGTACCACTTGTTGTTTTTTCTGATTACAACCATATGAAAACAATACAGCTAAGGGTGACCTAAGACTTCTGCACAGTACTGTATGTGTTGTGTCTTAAACGTGTATCATATATGTGTTAATATTTCTACTCCACAGTGTTATATCTGTGATTTATTGTCTGATCATGGACAGATCAAGCTGGAAACCAAACTCTTAATAAACTATTTCTTGTCAGTCAATATTTTACAATAGTTGCTAGATTTATTATATGTTAACAAATGACTTCATAAATGCCTTTATTCCTTTTCTGTTATTTATGAAAGCCGCATAAAAATTGTTGCATTGCAGCTCTGCTGAAAAGTAACTCCAGCTGTCAGATTAATGTAGGGTAGTAAAAATACAATATTTGACTCTGACATAAAATAGAAATACTCATTTAGTACTGCTTGCCTCCTGTGATTCTTTAGCTCTGTCAAAATGGTTTCACTTCAGTGATTCCTCACTGATTTATTAAACTAATGTCTTGCTGTCAGGCTGACAGACAGACAGACACACAGACAGACAGACAGAAAGTCGACACTCTAAAAAGTGACTCTCTGAAACACAAGCAATTTAGCAAGTTTGCAAGAGAAAATGAGCTACTGCTGCAGTCTGGTGTAAAACACACTGAGCAGGTTGGAAATAAGTGTGAAGTCCTGCTTGTGTCTCCTGTAGGTTCATTAAACCATAAAGCACCAATGAAAGTGTTGTTCTATAAAAACACACTCATAGATGGTTGGTGCAGCAACTTATTAACCCATAAAGACCCAAACAGCCACCAGTGATCAAACGCATCTACTGATCTAAACTGTTTAAAACCCATTGATCCACTAATCCTATCAATACATGTAAATAATTGGTGTAAAATGTAGTTTGTCATCTTTTCATGGTCATCAGATATGACCCATTTGGAGGTTCAGAGGCTCCGTAGTGAGCGTGGAAACACTGTCATCTTCTACAACACTGATCCACCAGTGGAGTTTGATCAGTGACAGTGCATGGAGACACTTGGTTTTACATTCAGTTATTGATATCTTTGCTGAAAAAGTCCCTTTTTCTTCAGTTTTCTGTGTTTTTGATATAATAACTCTCAACTTTAGTTTGAGCTTTTATGAACATCTATATTATCATTGGATTAAATATAGGAAAATACATGATATGTACCAAAAAATCAAAATACAGAAGATAATGTTGTAATAAATGGTGATAAATCACTTAAGAAAAGTCAAATATAGAGGAAAAAAACAATTTTGGAAGTGCTACAAAAGTAGTACTGGGTCTTTATGGGTTAAGAACAAGAGTGTTTATTATTAAGCAGATCTTTGTAGCTCACTGGCAAGTTCTAATCAGAATCAATAACAACTTGAATTTGTGAGGTTGTCAGGTTCTGCCGCTATGTTAGAGTCCTGTGGTTTTGATGCAGGAGATCAATCTCCCAGTAGGGATGAAAGTCCATATATGACTTCTATCAGCGCTCAGTATTAACTGTATTGATATCTCTGACCATTTCAATGTTATAAACCATCAAAATTTCAAAAATCTGTTAAATAAATAAATAATTCTCAAACTTTGTAGGCATTATCCCAAGGAAGCTGCATACAAAAATGTAAACAAATCTGACTTGTGGTTTCGTTGGAGATGTTTGAAGAAATTGCGAATAAAGATGACAACAAAGACAACAACAAAGACAATGACGGACACCATGCCTTCACAGTAGCTCATGGACTATTGGCCAGTGAGCTAAAAACAGCAAAGCTAAAGGCTGCATAAGCTTTGTGCACAGTACTGTACATGTGTACATGTACACAACTTTGAGTACACCTTATATCATGAAATGATGCTTTCATATCACATTTAGGGGCTCAGATACAGACAAAAAGAAAACTGAATGGTGGAAAAAACAACATCTTTATAAATACATAACATGTGAGGGACTTCTTCTTCTACATTCTTTGTTGGGATCAAATGCAGTATTGTGAAATTCTGTGAACGTCAGTGATGTTGCAGATATGTGGATGTGGAGGAGGCTGAGGCAGATACGTAAGCGAGCAAATTGTGGACTTTTTCACAGGAAAGTGCTTTGTCAGACTCAGTTGTTAATCTTCTGAAATGTGTCACAACAACCTGCCACCTCTCCTCTGTGTGTTTGTGTGATGAATGGAGGAGTTAATCAGTCTGATCTACAGGCCTAATTACACACAAACACTGTCAGCTAATAGACAGGTGTTATCGAGGCAGCGCATGACGGTGACTTCACTGATCAATATGTATGTTTAAACCGCTGTCACACAGGAAAAAAATCAACTTGTGCCACAGTTATGTGTGTGTGGTGTGTGTGTTTTACTGAGAGAGCACCTCACTGTCAGCTGAAGGACAACACAGACCGACTATCAAACATACACATACACAATGTACCCAGATAAAACACACACACACACCACTCATGACAATTTTCACATAAAAAGCTAAGTAGGTGAACACGTAAACACACACACATGCGCACACAGCGGCTGTGATTTATTCTGCTGTATCACTGCTGTCATCACACACACATACATATACACACACACACACACACACACACTCAGAGGTAAACATTACCGTCCCAGTAATGTCACTCTGCTCTCTCGGTTTCACTTTCAGTCAAATAAATCTAGCTTTTACACGACTGTAACAACACATGAGATTCTCCACAGTTGACATTTACTGTAAAGCTGATTCTTAATGGTATCAATATGTTTGTGTCTTAAAAGCTCCTGTTACTGTAAACTGCACAAGTAACAAAACAACGGGTCAAAACACACACCTGTCTTCAAACTTTCAAGGTAATTTTTTGCACAACTTCTTCACATTGAAACATCAGGTTAGGTTCCATCTAACTTGAAAACAATTTGCAGATGCACAAAAAAATCGATGAACATTACAAAATAAAACTGTTGTATTCAGGTTGTGACAATGTTGTGTGTAATGTTTGAGATAAATGCAAAAGCAGTTTGGGTTGGATTAGAAAAGGATCATGGTTAGGGCTAAAGGAAGAAACAAGATGAATGTTACAAAACAACAGTTTACCTTGGGGTTGAAATAGGACATGAGTACTGGCCTTACTTAAAGGAGTGATATTTTGCTTTTTTTAATGGAATTATGCATTTTCAAACATTTCCCTGTGGTCGACATAAACTGTAAATGCTATACTTGGGTCTGAATTATTTATTAACCTCCTAAGACCCAGCTATGGGTTTTCTGTCCACATTTATGGACAAGAGTTTCACAGCTTTATACTGAAAAAAAAAAAACTGTCCACCACGAAGGACATTCCATAAAAATTTTAAAAACTGCATCTGAAAAAAACTGTTGCATCATGATGTTTCCAATATAGGCATTTATTTAATAAAAAACAAAACAAAGCTTGTACTTTGCTGACATTTCCTTGATCTTAGGAGGTTAACACTTGTACTCCCTCCATGCACCTACTTATTGAACTGAATGAGGTTGACCAACAACAACTCCCTTCAACAATCCAACATTTTTTCTTGAGCTTAGGCTGAAATTTATAGGAGAAAAGTGTGAGTTCTGATGTGTCATTGATAAAAAAAAAAAATCCTGAAACTCAATAAATCCGACACCAATAAATGTCTTGATCCGGTCTACACCCCTGTCATCTGTTTGGTTTCATCAGCATCAACATCAACAGAAGCTTCTCGTCTGTAGCAGTGTCACTTTTACAATGACAAGCATCAACAGAATTGCTTTTACTAAAATTAAAATGACTAAAATGAATTTTTGGCTGTTGTTTGGATGTCTGTACTTTTCAGATTGTTTGTGAGGAAACGAAAGCATCATTTTGTGTAATCACTCTTAGCCACAAGTGGCCTTTGTGTGCAGTTGGGTTGGTAGTTTACACAACACCTGTGGTCATATGCACTAGAAACCCACAGTGGATGTTGAATTAGCAGATAGTCTCTTTAAAAACCTGTCCCTATCTGCTTCTTTACAATTTCTCTTTCAACAATAAAAAGTGAGGGAGAAATGTCACTGTTTTTCTTGATGCCATTATGGTTGAATGGTTGTTATTGCGTTTTATTTTTCGCTGTGTATCATGTGTGTGTTTTGTATTGTTTGGACTTTGTATGACTGCTACCTTGGCCAGGCCTCATTTACAAAGGAGATTTCAAATCTCAATGGGACTTCCTGGTAAAATAAAGGAAAGGAAATAAATAAATAAATAAATAAATAAATAAATACAATCAAATGTTACATTATTTTTGAGAGGAAATTACCCAAATAATGAAAACCAAATACTGTCATAGTTCTTTCCTATAAATGATTTGCCTTTAAACCCCAATCATTTCCAAACTTCACTGCGGTTGTTTTGCCTCTATTACACACCATTCAATGTTAAGTGGAATCGTATGGTTAACTACAGTAAACGACAGAAGGAGGCACACTTTCAGCTGTTGACAGAAAGTCTTCAGTTAAAAACAAGACGATTAACGTAGCTAGAGAAGGCTAACGTGAAATCTGTCATTAAGAGTCCAAACACCACATTTCACCATCTAAAGCTGTCCATTATAATATTCAGCATTTCAAACAAGCTGCAAAAAATTACAGTAAACAGCCACAGCTGTTGCATCATGTGCTTTTATCCTCTTTAATCTGCAAATATTGAAACACTATTTAGACTTGATAGAACTGAATGGAATATAATTATTTCATAATGGATTTAGAATCACTAAAATGTTATTAACGGGGTTCTATGCAGTATAGATATTCCAAACTTTCAACATCAACAGATAGTCATATAACAGAACACACAAAGGACCAATCAATGAATCGACACTGTGTATCCACAGACTAGATCACTCACTGAATAAAATGTCAAGTTCATTGTTGATATGCATTTGTATTATCCTATATTATAAAAGGGAAGTGGACTCTGTCTGTGTGTCATGGGCATCACACAAAATCCAGAAATAGCTGACTGCTGCATAATTATGTATTTTTGGTCAAGGAACAGACTAGCGAAAACAACAAGTTGATAGGACCAATATTTTGGGAGATATTAGCAAATTTGGAATACAATAGCCTCCAAATGGCCAATCACAATGCTATGCCCAGAATCAAAGAATCATCATTGAAGAGGGTTACCTAGCAACAGATAAACAATAGGGCCACGTTGCCATGCTGTCAAATTTCATGTGCAGTAACAGACATGCCAGCTGAGAGGTTATTCAACTGAAAATACCAGTGGAATTTACCAAGAAAGGAAAGAAAGGAACTGTAACAGAGGATCTAGTGGTCATGGTTCCAAACGGGTCAACGCACTAGTGATATCATGAAGTTTCCTTCTACAAAGAAAAACTAGCTGGATACACTATAGTCAGTCACAACAACACTGTCTCTTATAAGTCAGCTGACTACATTATAACTCTGTTAGCTTAGCTCTGTGTAAAGACAGAAAAAGGCTAAAGTAAAACCATAAATCACCTCTATTTTCCATACAGTTTGTGTTGTCAGCAGTTGCAATGAAAATTTGTTAGGAATCATCCAAACAAGGTCAGAACTGTCATAGTTTAGTCTGAACTGTGGATCAACAAATGGCAGAAATAAAAGCATCACATAATCACTTCATACCATAATAACATCATAATATCATATATAATCATAATGACCTCCATAAGCCTCATAATCAAACTCACCTGTGTAGATGAAATGCTGTGATTTCAGCATCAAACTCCATTGTTTTCATTTATCGCTGTGTCCCGTTGTAAAAACATGAGTGTTAAAGTTGTTTCTCAGCTGTTCTCACCCCATTTCGTCACTTTCTGATGCTAAAAAACCTTGAGACTGGCAAAGTGACTCACTACTCCCTCTAGTAGTCACATAAATCAATCCAATACATTAGTGTCTTTGGGCTGTCTTCAGAGCTCTTTATTCTAAACAATCCAGTGATAATTTCTGATATTTTAAGACATTTGAAAATAGAAATACTGCATATAAACTGCAAAAATCAAATCTTACTAAGTGTATTTTTCTCATTTCTAGTCAAAATATCTCATCACACTTAAAATAAGACATAATTGTGATGCTGATAGTACGGACCCAGAACCCAAATGCAGAACTAGGAGGCGGATGTAAAAGTTTACAGAGTTTATTTTGTACAGGTAGTACAGATAGATAGATTATGACAATGAACAGGATCTTGAGGACAGCGGCCAAGGAAGTCCTCAAGGGATTCGTCCTCCGGTCTATGGACACGAACCCACGGTTTGACTCTGGGTTTTGAGTCGGCACCCCGACTAGGGAAAAGCAGAGGGAGGTCAGGGACGGAAACAGGTCATGCACGGGAGAACAAACAGTCAGGCAACAGGACATAAGGGTAAGACAAGCTCACGTACCAAAAAACCAGGCGAAGACGTCAAAAACCAGGAAGGCAGAGGGAGGCAGACAAAACCGACAGGGAGCAGGCAAAATCAGGCAAAACAGGATGACAAAACGGGTCGAAGAACAGGAAGGCAAACGAACAGACAAGATCAAAACGCTGGTAAGTAAACTGCGAGAGATTACGAACTGGCATCTGACCAGGGGAAAAGACAGGACTTAAATACACAGAAGGGAGGGAAGACAACGAGACACAGGTGGCACACATCAGGGCGGAGTCAGGTAATCAGGGAAAAGGTGAACACAATCAAGGAAGGGAAGTAAAGACAACAGACACGACACATGAGGAAAAATTAACAAAATAAAACAGGAAGTGACAGACAAACATGAAAACCAGACTAACGTCTGGTGGCAGACTTCACAATAATAACCCGAAGAGTAACTTTTCATTGAGATATAAGAACTTATTTTTAGACAACAGATCTTGAAAATCTTATTTCAAGAAATCTTATCAAGATAATTTTCACTTGTTCCATTGGCAGATTTTTTTTGCTTAATTCAAATGCCAATGGAACAAGTGAAAATTATCTAGGTACGATTTCTTGATTTTAAAGAACTACTGTCTGAAAACAAGTTCTTACATCTCACTGAAAAGTTAATCTTTAGGCGATTATGTCTTATTTTAAGTGTGAAGAGATTTTGACAAGAAATGAGAAAAATACACTTGGTAAAATTTTGATTTTTGCAGTGTAGCCCCTTTCAACCTTGCAGAAGATGTAACTTGTACAAAACCAACAGAAGCTGCAGCTCCTCTGCTGTCATCATTGAATCCACTTAATTTTTCAACAATATTTAGTGTCATTCAGGTCATTGGAACCAAAACTCTGACCATTTTTACTATATTCCAACCCTACCTATACCAATTATGAATACACAAATAGTAACACTAATACCACTGCACACATTTACCTCTCCTCTCCCCTCTCCCTGCAGGACAGATTTTTCTATAAAAATTCAAACTTTTTTAAAGCTCCTCTTATTCCCCACATTTTCCTCCCTCCACCAGAACTCATCTCAGAGCGCGACAGCCAGCAGAGTGAATATCTGCTCAGAAAGGCGAGGCTTTATTCAAATCGTAGCTTCTTTCGGTGGACTGGCAGCGAGCAGTTGAATTGAATATCATCTCCTGAGGATTCCTCAAACGCTTCCAGTCATGTTCTCACAGGTGAGGAGAAACCAGGATGCATTACATTTTTGAATAGGGGTGGGGGTTCTCCAAAGACTGAAATATGCTGCTTTCCTCGGACTAAAACCATTGCATGGTGGCTCAGCAGTCAGCTCCCACCGGACCTCACAGAAAGGAAGTCCTGGGTTTAAACCTGACCCGGTAAGTTTGCATGTATCTGTGTGGGTTTCCTCGGATTTCTTCCAACAGTTGAGAAACGTGAAGGTGTGCTGAGGTGGAAACTTTAAATTGCCCCTAGGTGTGGATGTTGATAGGGTGAATGGTTATGGGTCATGTTTTTTTACCTTTGTGACAGACCAACTCAAAGTCTACTAGACAGACTATCCTCTGGAGCGTCCTCTGTCTGGAACTCACTCCTACAAGTTACAATATGTGCGAGGGGCAGGGTTTGTTGGGCCTGGCACCACTTTTTTTGTACATGTACACAACTTTGATGCAAATACCCATAGATTAACATTCAAGAGCTCAGGTATAGAAAAAAACCCTAAGCGGAATGGCAGAAAAATCAGCATCTTTATAAACGTGTAAACATCTGAGGGACTTGTCCTTCCTCTATAGGCAGGTCTTATCAGCTGTGTGGGGATAACACCAAATCAAATATCAGCACAGAAAATGGGAGATAAATGCAATTACCTGCACTGTAATAGCTAATATAATAAACTCAACATAATGCAGTTTTCCACCGCTTTACTTTATCACAACAACAACAACAATAACAGTAATTCCTACTCTCTGTTCTGCTATGCCATTTCTCTGCTCAACACTAATGCTGTTTATGGTTTAATGCCCATTTAACAACTAGGCTATTATTTGTCACTGGTAAATCTGCCTTTAATGAAAGTTAATGAATTAACTGAACTCACAGTAAAAGCTTTATAAGGAACTAAACGAATTATGCATCCTGAACTGCTGGAAGACCTTTAATGATGGAAATACATTAAGGCAAATTAACACCACTACCAGGAGCTTTGTACTGAGATACTGTCAAAAACTACTCTATACTGCACAAAAGATCTAATTTTTTTACCAAGTAGACTAATGGTGTGTTCAACCCAAAATTAAAGCAAATGTTTCATGTGGCATGATTACAAAGTCAGTGTAAAGATATACCTTTGGACCAGGCAACATGAATAAACATCTGTAGGAACACATTACATCTGTGCAACTTGATAATGTTTCATCTTGAGCAAAAGATCTGCATGACACTTTATTGGGAAAAGCTGTTTTTTTTAATTGTGCTGATATCGCTGAGTAACATAAATCATGTGGGGAGCAGTGATTCACTCTATACAGACGAAGCCTCACAACTTTACGTCAGCATTGTCCATTTAGCATTTGTCTTTGCTAGATTTGGCAACTTTGAAGATATAAGGTATAAACAGTAATGCAATCATTACAGGGAAATGCAAATTAGCATAAGCATGTGATCTCTCAACTTTCAACTGTCTCACATTTTTCTGATTTTTAATGTACAGAAATGGGATGAAGAAGGAGAAGGCTTGAGGATAAGGGAGTGAAACCAAAGGACTATGTAGTGATATTTGAAAATCGGTGTAATTCTCACACGTCATTATAAACATGTTGGAGCTAACTTTAGTTGCTTTAGCTTTAGCTCCCATTAGTGGATGTAAAATACTCCAAAAATACTTCAGTGGACATACTGTCACACTTGACAAGAATACCTGTTTTTCTTTCTCACCATGCCAACATAACATGTGCAATAGCATTGTCAGTTGAAATAAATAAATTGGATTTTAATTTGCAACAGATATAAAGAGTTACAGTATAATATTATGCACAATATTTCCAGATCTCTATAAATCTATAGTAAGTATGAAACAGGGACTTCAGCAAACTGCCCCAAATGTAAGTCTTGTGCAGGTACTAGGCTGACCTGTCTGTGGGAATGCAAAAACCCCCCCAAAAAACTGTTGTTCTGGAAGGCAGTATGATTAAGTATTAGTGCAACAATAAGTCAGCAGGTCCCTGTAAACCCACTGATAAGTCTGTTAGGGGAGAAAATGAGGATGTGACCCAGTCACTTTTAATGCTAGCAAGGAAAGCTATAATGGTCAGATGGGTTAGAGAAGACCCCCCTTTCCATTCCTATGTGGAAATCACTGATCTCAGACGTTGTGTGAAACTAGAACACTATATTTATGAAAGGACTCATATTTTTCTGCAGAAATGGACAAAGCCACTGGAGCTTTTGGGGCTACAGTATAATTTGGACTTAAAAACATAACATGATGGATATCTGTCTCTTTTTGTTCTGTTTTGCTTTTTCTGCTTGTCTTCATTTTCACTTTGATTGTAAAGTCTTATATTTTACTATACAGTACGAGCTATTGTGCAAACACTATGTACTGCCTCAGTGTGCTAATGTTGCACAACCATGTATTACATAAACCAGTCTTTTAGCATCTTTGCCATTCTAATTTTACCAACTGTTTTTTGGTTTTTTTTGTTAACTGTTTGTACAGTTGCCATAAACCTTGAATAAACAGAAGTTTCAAATAAATAAATAAATAAACTAAAACAAACAAACAAACAAACAAAAAATAGAATAATAAAGCCACATCAATAAAAGTCGTAGAGGGTCTCAAACAGAAAACAGTCAGCCATACCTGGACAGACTTGATGCTAACTTGAAAGGTAAATCTAAATCTGAGCAGCTTTACTTTGGTTACAATACTGGTTCATTCCACAAACACAGCATGGTTTATCCATAAAACTGTTGTGATGGTACCCTTCTACACTATTTATGAAAAATGCCAGGGAAAAAAAAATGAAAATATGGATTTTTATTTCTTAAAATTCAGCTACAGCCTAAAATGTAGAGTTCAACCAAAAATTCACTTTATATTGACACAAATACATGCTCAGTCACATAAAAAAAATATGTTCAATAAGTGCTCTCAAATATCATCTCCATCCACATGAAATCACACTGATACGCATGTAAACAGAAGATTGATTTACAGCAGCAGAGATGAGTCACATTTCCAACTACCTGATTTCAAGAGGGCTGTCACCAAAGATAGACATCTGAGATACCAATTCTCACTAAGAGACCGCAATATTGATCAATCAACCTCAGAACAGAAAGAGAAATATCCAGAGTGACATTTTCCAATCAAAGCTGAACATTATTCATCTTTGGTAAGATCAAGGTGCAAAGGGAAAAACTAGCTCCAACTACTCCTGACACACCTCCTGGTTTTCTCACCTTAGGTCTGATTCTTTTCATCTTCTCCTCCTCCTGCCTTCCGCCTATTCTCAATCTGTGTTTCTCCTCCTTTTCTTTATTTCCCCACCTCCCCTCCTCCTCCTCACACTCTCTTCTCCTCCCCTTGTTATCTCTCCACTCGTCCGTGACATCTCTCGCTGCGTTCTGTCGCTCTGTCTGTCGCCCTTGGATGATGGATGGGGTGATGGACGCTCGGTTGCCACGGTAATTTGATGGATGGTTTAGCAACTGATACGAGTGTAGAGAGCACACCAACACACAAACACACGCCTGGAGTCACTCTTCTCCTCACAGCATATGCGGGTCCTTGACTTTGAGATCAACGGGGCCCAGACAGTCATACTGCCTCCATAACAAACACTGCTGACCCGTGACTGCGTCGCCACACATCTGTCCAATCATATCTTCAGTTTTGCTCACACTGTTACCAAGATGAAGTGCGACAGCCTGAGAGTTGGCACAAGGAAGACAGTCTCTCAGTCAATGTCAACATGACTAAAGAGAGGATCATTGACTTTAAAACAACCAGAACATCTGTATAAAAAGCTTGTGAAGTGAAACCAACAACATCTCCTCAAAGACAGAGGTCCTGCCTCCATCCATTAAACCTGTGTCATTGGACTGGTTTTACTATCAGGGAAACCACCCATGGACCACCACTGCAAGTGAAGGTCTTTTTCACCCACCATGAATGTTCATCTGCACCAGAGATAATACAACAAGCAGGAGGGAGTTGACGGCCTCTAAGAATCCACATATTAGACGTGACTCTCAAGGCTTCTACACACCTGTGGCATGACAAATTAACTACACAAAAATGCAAAACTCTCAAAACTATTCATACTAGCGGCGATGCGAATTTGCAGCAGTTGCAACACTTGTTCAATAAAAGGTCAGAATAGATTTGTAACAGCTCATTTAGGAGAAATAATAAGGGGTTCAACATCACCTGGAGCTCTCATACAAAGCCTGTGTCTGCTCCAGTGTCTTCTGTTCCCACTACAGGTTAAGAGATACACACAGCACCTCCTGGATTTGGTCCATGTAATGTTAAAGCTACATACATTCCTCCTTACACTGCCCTTCATTGTATCATTTTCATGTCCTTTCTCGTGCAAAACAGGATGGCTACGAAGATCAAGGTCCACCACCAAAAGGCTGTTGTGATGTGACATATATTCCAAATAACTTAATAAGATGATGCTTGATATTTGTGGTGTTAAAGCTCAGAAAAATCAACCTCACAGTGAAACAATATACAATTGTGGAAAAAATTATTAGACCACCCTTGTTTTCTTCAATTTCTTGTTCATTTTAATGCCCGGTAAAACTAAAGGTACATTTGTTTGGACAAATATAATGATAACAACAAAATAGCTCATAACAGTTTCAGTTCAGAGCTGGTATCTAGCCATTTTCCGTGTTTTCTTGATAATAACCAAAATCACTTCAGTTCTTACATCAATAGCTATGGCATTGTACTGACAAAAAAGGTGCTATTAGGCATTCCATGTTTTCTTTTCTGTCTGTTTTAGTCACATGATACACACAGGAGTTAGTACTTGATTGCATAACCATTGTTTCTGATGACTTTTGACGGTCTAATAATTTTTTTCCCCAACTGTATATCTTGTCTTTACACCACATTACATTCACAGTCTGTGTGAATGTATTTAAATACAAAAACATCAGTTTGAAAACATACACTGATGGATGGATGGATGGATGGATGGATGGATGGATGGATGGATGGATGGATGGATGGAGTGCTTTAAGTTTTGTATGAAGTTGATCATCCTATACTATATAAAGGAAGTAGACTCTGTGTGTGTGTCTCAGGCATCACACAAAATCCAGAAACAGTTGACTGCTGCAGTTTGGCGTACTTAGGTATTTTTGGTAAAGGAAGAGACTAGCAAAAACAGCAAGTTGATAGGACCAATATTTTGGGAGATATTAGTAATTTTGAAATAGCCTTACAATCATATCCCAGAATCATAGAATCATCACTGAAGTTAGTTACCTGGCAACAGATAAACACTAGGGCCACATTGCCATGGTGTCATGTGCAGTAACAGACATGCCAGCTGAGAGGTTATTCAACTGAAAATGCCAGTGGAATTTACCAAGAAAGTAAAGAAAGTAAAGAAGTGAACTGTATCAGAGGATCTAGAACCTGTGGGGAACCACAAGTCAATGCACCAGTATTATATAAACTGAGTTCCACTGTAGCTTATGATCAGTTTCAGTGATTTTTTTTTAATCCTTTTTATGTTGGATGCCTGTATATAAACATGTGTTTATTTGAGCTAACTCTATAACTGTTTTAACTGAAGGCTTGTTGTTTTGTATCTTACTTTGCACATTTGTATGAGCTATGACTGCTGTAGACCTTGGCTCCAAAATGAAGCTAGTGTGTAAGTATACACACTGGGGTTGGCTCCAAAAAGACCCAGCAGCGCATAAAACATCACAAAGACTTACACTGAACTTCTGTCTAAAATACTAAGTCAGTAAGTTTTCCCAGGACTCATTCTGGTCTCATCTGTTTTGTCTGAAACCTGTAATAAGGGATGTGGTCCATGTTTGAATATGTCCTCTGTTGATGATTAGGTCTAGGTCAAATAGAAGCTGTGATGTCTGCTAAGTTCACTCACCTTCTGAGCTAGACTTTCAGAGTTTATTTATTTAATATCATTCATTTTTTTCCAAAGTCCACTGTAGTTCTGTTTCATACATTCCACAAATAAGACCATCAAATGACTCTCTTATGCAGTGCTTAATGAAGTTTGATGAAGCTTAATGACGTTTATGCTTTAGGCCCATGTAGCTTAGCATCCTTTTGTTGATACAGGTGTGTTTCCACTGAGGAGGTTCCTGGTAAAAGAAGGGAGTGGGGAACTTTACGAGAACGTCCTCTTGTGCACTGCTGAGTAGGACCCACTGCTGAGGCCGTCAGTTTTAATCATTGTGCAAAAATGCAGGTTTTGAAAATGCCATGTGTTTTAACCCGCTTTGAGTATACCCAATCAGCATCAAGTAAACGTCAAGCCCCACCCAGAAGTTTCTCAGGGACACTCAGAGTACCTACCCCGAGGCAGGGACTCAATTAACCCCCTTAAAACCTCTGGGAGATGGTCCCCTGGAGGTGGTTCCTGCTGCGGACCATGGCCCCAGTTCTGTAAAATTACCCAGAGGACCCTGCAGTGAAAACAGGGCTTAAGGTCATGTCTGTCTCTAAAAAACCAACACAGCAAATGCCAAATTTGCAAACTACTGGCTTCAAAATGGCAGGTCACAAACAAATAAGTGACGTCACAGTTTTTCTGTCCACTAATCATACGCTGTCTATAGTTCTTAATGAGTGTACAGCCTTTCTCTCTGAAAATAGTGTCCAAATGTATTTTAAGTTTTCTCTGAGATGATCATATATCTGCAGTCTGCCTCTGGGAAAAACATGTTTATAAGAAGTATTTTTCTACCTTCCTGTCTCATCTTTGCCCTGCAAGGAGAATATGTCAAAGTGTAACATGAGTCTTGTAGTTTATGACTCAAGGCTTGGTGTCATTTTATTTTTGTCCTCTGATATTTTTAAATCTGCTTATTGGTCTGTCAAATAAATAAAGACAAGCTGGACTGTCAGCCATTTGTTTGGAACGTCTTCTGTTCATAACACAGGTGTAAACACAGCATACTAAGGAATAAAGAAAACGATAACAATCAAATGTATTTACCTTCGATGCTGAGTTCTCAACACTCAGTCAGTGTTCAGTCAGTCAGTAATTGTGTTGTGTTTGTGTCTAGAATCAGCTAAATAAACTCAACTGAAATTGGACACAAATTACACCAAACATTTCCACAACAATGAATCACAATGAATGAAAGTGATCTCACATGGAGGTTTTTTTTCTAGTGTTTCTTTGTTGAAATTACATGGTTGCATGTATGAATGGCCTATTCATGCAGTGGCGAGTAAAATCAAATCATATGATTAATATTTTGTTAACATCTGTCATCACAGATCGGAAGATGTACCAGTTAAATCTGTGCGCTTAAACTTTTGTTAAAATAATGGGTGTCCCATAAAAAACAAAGCGACCTTTATCATTTTAAAATACTAATTTGGCCTATTTTATCATTACAGGGCATTAATGTGACCTTTATTACCATTATGGGATGTTAATGTGACATTTAACATCAGTGCAGGAATTTAGACATTTTATGGGTTTTTTTTTTTTTTTTTTACAATGTTGCAAAATTCACAAATTTTCTGAGTAGACTCCTGAAGGAAAACATCCTTACTGTGTCATGTCTAAGCTGGCAGTGTTCTCTGACAGTCACTTTTCCTCAATGAATATAAATGTGACATAAAACCATTTATGTTAAGAACAGAATCTCTCCGTCATTACAAAGTTCATGGGACTGTTTTCCATTGAAGAGTAATGTTAATATTTAGACATTTAATTCCATATTAAAGAAAACAATCATTAATATTAGTGGTAATAATAACAACAACAATGATAAACATTCATAATTTTTGAATTTCAGACATAAATTGCGTCTGATGTGTTTACTGTAATGGACCCTCACTGTCTGCAGCTTTTTGTCCGTGTCTTGTTAAAGGCAGATGTTTCACAGGAACCTGTTCACATTCACATTCACAGCAGTGATTATCTTGTGGATAAACGCCATGGTGTTTGCTTTATGATGCTGAAAGCAAATGACAGAAGATGAAGGAATAATGAGTTAAATGGCTGAAAGATGGAGATTTTATTGAACCGGGAGCTGTTCAATGGGTCATCACAATGTTTGTTTGTTTGTTTGTTTGTATTCTGTCAGACTTTAATCCTTCCTAAAGGGAAAAGGGCTCATTACTTGAACAGAGATTCAACCACATTATACAGACAATACAGCAGAATTACAAACAGATATTTGAAAGAGGAAGAAGAAAGAAAAGATTTTGTGGATCAATGAAAGAGGAATTTCATAACAAATAATCATAGAACAGACTGTTTGTGCAGCTCACATCTAAGACCTGAAAATGTAAGAAATTATTGTCTTTGAGACCATAAGTTACTGTGGGCTGGATCTACTAAGGTCCCAATTTACGTGTACTAATTTGTGTGCACAATCTACAATTTTGCGTGAGGTTGAACCACAGTTTGCGGGTGACTTACAAAGATTTCTTGCAAAAATTACAACAGATGCCAAGTTTTGGAGACCACCCTGTTTAAATGAGGATTTTGCCTGTGCTACTGGAGACAATACACTGTAAAAACTGCTCTGGGATACACCAGCACTAATGGGAACAGTGCGCTGAAAGATCCAGACGCACAGAAATGTAACGTTGGAGGAGTTTTGTCATAGAAGGTATGGCATGACTCATTCATTCATTTATTTTTCATTTTAGAGACAGGGGGGGCTATGGGGGTTGTTGCTGACTGTCAGGTGCACATAATTTTGTCACACTGTAGCCTAATGTCAGTGCGTATTTTTAATCACAGATGTCAGATCAAGTGGGAAAGAATAATTCCAAAAATGTTTTACACAAGGGTGAAAAATACATTCTCTGCATCTTGTTTCATTGTTTCGATGTCTCCTTTTTGCAATAATAACCACTTCCATGTGTGCGCAATTATGCACACAAACCGTATGCACCTCCCTTTGAGACGTGGTAAATATAGATGCAGTTCCTATTAGCAAAATTGCTTTCAGGTTTGATAAATCACTTTGCGTGTGTGACACAATGAATATGCAATATTCATTGTGCCACATGTACTAACTGGATATAGACGCTCTATTTTGCACCTTCGAAAGATGCAAGCCTTAGTGCGCACTATTAGTAAATCAGTTTGTACATTTTTTTGCGTGTTCAATGAGTTTGCACACGTTTTTATAGATGCAAACCTTTAGTAGATTTGGCCCTCGACGTTTGATTCCAACACCAGTCGACGGGGGTGGGACCTTTCTGTGTGGAGTTTGCATGTTCTGCCTGTGTCTGCGTGGGTTCTCTCCTGGTACTCCAGATTCCTCCCCCCATCCAAACACATGCACTGATAGCTTTATTAGTGAATCTAAATTGCCCATAGGTGTGAATGTGAGAGTGATTGTTTGTCTCTATATGTCAGCCCTGCGATGAATTGGCGAAATGTCCAAGATGTACCCCACCTTCGCCCTTAAGTACCTGGGATAGGCTCCAAGCGACCCCTGTGACCCTCATGAGGATAAAGCAGGTTCAGAAAATGAATGAATGAATGAAAAATAATAGTAACCGATACCTTAACAATAACAACATGATGCACCATACACACACAATTTATAAAGCCTATTCACCAACCCTTTCATACTGTAGACAATAACCATCCAACCACACAGAACCATCTTGAACACGTTGGAAACTTACTGATTATCTTTGCAATAGATATTAGTCACCATAGCAACCACTGATTACTAACCAGGCAACAATGCAGCAAATACCTACTGTATTCACACAATACTGACCTTCAGTAACTCAATAAAAGAAGGGGATGCAGATAGAATGACCATATTTATACAAGAGGCAGTGGTGGGGAAGCAAGAGGGATTATGGGTAACACTAACATCTTGTATAGCATCTTAACTACAACTACAAAACAGAGCTATCTGTCAGGGGAAAAAAGAAAAAAATCAATATACAAAAGCTCTGAAAGTCCAACTCAGCAGATGAGTGAGCTGTCATAGCAATCAAAGCTGATACTGTACATGTCAAAGTCTTTTTGAAAATCTTATTAACAACTGAAGGAACTGGTCTCTTTAAATACATTCCAAGTCGTTTTAAATGAATGGGAAAAGGAGGAATCTTGATGTAGATGTTTTTCTAGTTGACTGAATCGGGTTCTGCTTTGAGGTGCTTTTAAGGAACATTGTTGATGTACTTTTAGTGCCTTTTAAAATAATGGTGGTTTTTAATATGCATGTTCTTATTTTAGTGTTTTATGTATGGTTTTAGAACTGACTTTTGTTGTGTTTTATGTATATTTTTAGTGTGGATGTATAGTATGGCTGTGATTTCTATTTTGTATAACTTCTGCTGGTGCCCTCTTGGCACACACTTGAAATGAGCTTTTTTCCTGATTAAATAATAATAATAATAATAATAATAATAATAATAATAACAACAAAGTAATAATTTAGGGCCATTAGTACATTTAATGGAGCATCCAGGCTCTTCGAAAACAACACACAAACTTGGTATTTCTGGCCAGAATTTCAGTTAAATCAGGTTTGTTCTGAAGCCAGAAACTAATTGTCAGAGGTGCCAGAATTTCAGATAATTTTGTATTGGCTTCAATCCAAGAAATAGTTGGTGCCCTTTGCTGACAACATACCAACACCATAGGAGTCAAAAGTAGTCCCTTAACAAGCGAGTAACTGCAAAAGTCACCATGGACTGATCGCCTTGTAAACAACCGACCAGAATTTTATAACAACGGAAAGGTTCAAGATTTAAGATGCGTATGTGCACTTGTGTGATCTTTATATCGTCTACATGGAAATCTATGTCAAAACTGCAATCATAATGCATGACACGAAAAATGAGCATATCGAGGGGTTACTGGTCTGGATTCTCAGTACACAAGAAAACTAAGAATATATTAATATAAATGAGGAGAATTTAAAAGCCTGGCAACATACAAACACTGACAGTTCTCTCTCTTTCTCATTACTTGACAGAAAGTGAAAGCATAAAGTACCAAGTATTATTCACAACCCCCACCCCCCCCCAAAAAAAAGCAGAGTACAGTCGATGCCATGTAGTTGAAAAGCGTAATGTTGCATCATTCATACAGAGAAAAGGTAGATTTCCTGGTCTGTGTCCGACATGTCATCTAAACACTCTGCTTTTCTTTGGGCTGTGTTGAGGAGGATGGAAGGATGAATATTTCCATCAGATGAAGCTGTTTGAGCCACTACGAAAGCGATGGAGAGATGCTTTGTTTTCATACAAATATAAAGCTGTTTCTGTTTGAGGTTTGGAGGAGGAAGGAGGGATGTGAGGATTAATGTTTTTGTCAGAGGAAGCTGCTCTGCAAACCGACAGCAGCATCTCCACTGCCTTCAGGCCGGAACAACGATTTTAATATGAGAGCGATGCTGTAACAGAGACACCGAGAGGATATGAAGCAACTGTTTGTAAATATGAAAATATGTATGTGTCGCTTCCTGGGACTCGTTTGAGCAATACACATATTTTATCTGCTGATAGACTCAAATTCTTTTTTTGTTTTAAAGAATTATTTAACCAGAAAACCCATTATAGGACTACAGCAAGGCAAGGCCAAATAACTAGACTCAACACAAAGTCGTTTAAAGGGAGATGGAAAAAAAAAAGAAAAAAAAGATAATATTAATGACAAAACCTTATGTTACTGTCAGCAATGGTGTGAGCAAAGGTCAACAACCTC
Source organism: Sphaeramia orbicularis (assembly GCF_902148855.1). Lineage (NCBI taxonomy): Eukaryota > Metazoa > Chordata > Actinopteri > Kurtiformes > Apogonidae > Sphaeramia > Sphaeramia orbicularis. The sequence continues at coordinate 34,664,209 of NC_043968.1, read as the reverse complement.
TTCAAATATGAGAAATGAGAAAATAAACCTGTCTGGAACTGCAAAACCAAATAAAACAAGTGGTGCCAGGCACAACAAACCCCACCCCTCACACATACAGGGTGGGGAAGCAAAATTTACAATATTTTGAGGCAGGGATTGAAACACAGTGTATGATCAATTAGTTTATTGAAAGTCATGAGAATTTATTTGCCACAAGAAAATTGACATAATAGAAAATGTTTTTATTCTATGTGTCCTCCTTCCTTTTCAATAACTGCCTTCACACGCTTCCTGAAACTTGCGCAAGTGTTCCTCAAATATTCGGATGACAACTTCTCCCATTCTTCTTTAATAGTATCTTCCAGACTTTCTCGTAATAGTTTTGCTCATAGTCATTCTCTTCTTTCCATTATAAACAGTCTTTATGGACACTCCAACTATTTTTGAAATCTCCTTTGGTGTGACGAGTGCATTCAGCAAATCACACACTCTTTGACGTTTGCTTTCCTGATTACTCATATGGGCAAAAGTTTCTGAAAAGGTATGGATAATAGTGTTAGGTATGATTATGACATCAATATATGTTTGGTTTCAAAACAATTGACGTAGTGCCTGCTGAGAAAAAACAACTAAATGTTCATTGTAAATTTTGCTTCCCCACCCTGTATTGTATCTTAGTTTGGCATGGATCCACCTCATGTCATGTCTGTGTGTGCTGATGTCAGCATATCAATTGCCTCTATATATGTGCCAAGTTTGAAGTAAATTGAAACAAAATTGATGTTTTTATAGACATTTAGGGGTGGCCACGGCTCAGACGGTTCAAATGCCGCTCTGTCCCAGTCATGTGCTGTTGTGTCCTTGGACAAGACACTTCACCCTCCTTGCCTCTAGTGCTGATACTCACACTGGTGTATGAACGTGTATGAATGTTTGGTGGTGGTCAGAGGGGCCGTAGGCGCGAATCGGCAGCCACACTTCCGTCAGCTACAACTGTAGTTTACCATCACCAGAGTGAGAATGTGAGAGTGAATAAATAATGGACCCACTGTAAGTGCATTGAGTATGCATTCATAGAAAAGCGTTATAAAAATCTAACCCATTATTATTATTATTACATTTGAAATTCCACCAGTTATAAGTAAACTGGAGAAGAAAAAAACATTTCAAAAATTCATAAAAAATTGGAACTTGGGCCTACTTTCCCCAAAATGTAATGACATCTATTCTGGGTCCCTGGTAATCTATAAACCAAATTTGGTATGAATTCAACCAATAGTTGTGCTGCTACAAACATGTAAAATTTTGCCCATTATAACTAAATGGGGGAAAAAAATAATTAAAAAATTCATTAAAAATGTTAACTTTGACCTACTGTTCCCAAAATATAATCAGATCTATTCTGGGTCACTGGCAATCTATAAACCCAATTTGGTATGAATTCAACCAATAGTTTTGCTGCGAGAGTGTTAACAAACAAACAAACAAACAAAGAAACAAACAAACCGAACCAAGAACAATACCCCTTTCCTCTCCTTTGGGGGGCGGGGTAAAAGTCAATCAATCAATCAATCAATCAATCAATCAACCAACCAACCACTCTCAACAGTTTATCTGAATGTGTCTACACCGTGGTAGCTTATTTATTTGGTACACAACATTTATCATAATACGATATTTTGGTGCATTTATGAAATCATACAACTACAATAAAGAGACTAAGTAAAGAATAAAACAGTTGTTTATCCAACGCTAGTATGTGTAGGTTTATTTAGAAACAGACTATGAGCTAATACAAATGGAGATGGTCTACTGAGTTTGGAAGCAAAGACATATTATAGTGTATGACGCATATTTTGGTTGACGAAATCTTGCAAAAATGTTTTTATTCTGTGTCTAGGCTGCACATTTTGTAAATAATAGAGTTGTAGAGTAGAGTAATTGTTATTCAGTCCAATGTTTCCTCATGTTTTTGGACTCGGGGGCCGTGGGTTGTAGACCCCTGATCCAGGAAGACGATGAGGAAAACAGCTGATCAGTCATATGAGCCATATGTTCATTCCCTGAGAAATTGTTTGGAAAAAACTGTTTCCATCTCCTATTATACACATGAACTGTTTTTCAAAAAAAGGCAAAAAGCCATCTCAAGTAGAATCCAGGATGTTTTTCTTCTGAATCTCACCACTTCTGTGAACATTTTCCAGTGTGATTCCTACAAAATGCCAACTGAAACATAAGCCGTCTGTCATTGTCCACCAGGAGTTTCATTAGCCACAACAAACACATCAAAGCTTGAAAACTGGCAGCGGCTCAGTCTGCTTTGTTTTCTGATCACTGAAACTCTTTTGAAGGATGACACAGTGTTGATAATCATTGTATGTTTACCAAAAATCAGATTAAGGACCTCCCATTTACTATATCTAATACTTGCCCCTTTGTTACTTCACTAATACCTGAATCCCCAGTTCCTTCACAGTACGCTCAATGTAAATTAGATTCCCCTGATTTTTTTATTTATTTTTTTTCTCTTAAATTAAAATGTAGCTTGGTTATTTCATTAACTCTAATGCATAATTGCATGGTACTCATTTTATGCTTGTTTTTAAGTATTCACAACTGACAAATTGCTCATTTGCTTGTTTTTTCCTCGTATCCATTTTGCCATTAAGATGTTTTTTTTCTCTAGTTGCAAATGACTGCATAGATCTGTGGGTACTTGACCTGAACTCCACTGTGAGATCATCAGTAGAATCTTACTAAGTACAGTAAGGACATGTTCTAGTATCCTATCTGTTTTGCCCACTTTGGATTTATTCTAAAAATAGATGTGTCTGGCTCAGTAAAATGCATAATTATGTGTCGAAAATCATTTTGGACCATGTTCAGTGATGCATGACTCAGTTGCTGAAGCAAAACAACAATATCAATCATCTCCAAAATGGATCCCTTTTAGCCTGATAATGTCTTTAATACTAAGAATGCAACTCTTAGATTAATAGCGACATGATTTACTCACCCGGGAAGGAGTTCCATTAAAGCAACAAATACTTATGATCATAATAACAACAAATATTTGGAAATAAGACATGTTTAGGAGATTGGTTGGGATGTTCCATTCATTTCTGCATGGAATGTATAATTTTTAAACCTTCTTAGTTTGCCTGAAAATTGGACATCTTACCCTCCTTGTAGATTCTAAAGCTTGATATATATTATGTATGAATACAATGTGTTTAACATATTTCGAGCAATAGAATCTACAAGGTGGGCAAGAAAGTTATTTTAGATTTTAAATATTAAATCTAATGATTTTGCCGTATTTTCCAACATGATATTCAAATGAGTTCAGGTCAAAGGTCATGTTTGGTCATTATATGGAGCTGGATATGTATTCAAAGTACTATTTAATAGGTTGTATGGTTAACCACGAAAATGTGCTTAGAAATTGAATCTCGCTTCGACCCTCTACAACTACACAACGTTGACTTCATAAAAAAGACCTATTCACGCCAACTTGCCAACTAAAAGTTCTTTTAGTTTCAAATGTAACATGAACACATTGTTTTTATGAAGTCAACATTGTGTGGTTGTAGAGGGTCAGAGTGAAATGAAACAAAAATCAGGTTCACCTGACAGCTTATAAGTATTATATGCATGAATGATACATAAGTTGATAAAATTGCATAAGAGCTTTGATGTGATTTTTAGGAAATATTGCTGGTGCAAGGTGATGGCAAATGGGGGTGAGTTCAGCTGTAGCAGCATCTGGAGGTTTAGATAGTTGTAGAATATCAATATACAGCATCATAAGATGGATCTTTCTTGGAATCACATATTCAACTATTTCTGAGTAAGTCTATGAAAGTGGTCCAGGAAGGTACAGAGGGGAGACAAACCCTGTCTTACTGTGCTGTGAGTGGATTAAGTCTCTAGTGATTTTCTAATCTTTCACATCTCGAAAACCTCAGCTTTATATTGTCTCTGATGGTGGGAAATGAGAGCACATCTTGATATCTCGGAAAATCTGATCCGCCCATTATTTACTGTACGTCCAGTTACTCTGTTCAGGACCACACAGGAACACCAGGCAAAAGGTGGTGTTCATACTAGTCATATTTACAGTTAATACAGTTAGGGTAAAATGTAAAAGGTGTTGATATAAGTAGATATTTAGCTCAACACACGAAAGTAACCGGTAAAGGTTGAGCTATACGGCTCATGAAAACAATTAAGGTTCTTAAAACCTATTAGTTTCAGAGAGCACGCTCTACATTGACTCATGAGTTTAATCTGATGCACTGACATACAAACACTATTGTGTATTTTTAGAAATAATGTGATTTTAGGCTTCCCAAAAATATTACTATGTCCATAAATTTGGTATCATAAGAGCAAGTATGCTCATTTTAACAGCACAGCTCACATTTTTCATATTTTTAAATTATGCTGACTGTGAAAGTAATACAGTTCCCATGTGCACACTAATATTCAACTATTATTCCAACATCACATCTGGGATTTGTCCTGTATACAGCATATTTGTTCAGGAATTCTCTGATTTAGGTCATTTTTCTACTGGAGCACTTCCATTACAGAAGTGATATTTTGCTTTTTAAAAATGGAATTATGCATTTTAAAACAATTCCCTGTGGTCTACATAAACTGTAAATGCTATGCTTGGGTCTGAATTCTTCATTAATTCAACTCCACAGGTCCATCTTCAACCCTATATCTGAGTAATGACACCAGAAAGGTCATTTTGAGCGCTGGCCCTTTAAATGCAAATGAGCCACTTCCAGCCCCACCCCTTCCAGGCTGTTGGCTGTGCTGCTCTGTCCTGTTCAATCAACAACTTGAACATTTTAGGCTGGGGCGCCGATATGAGGGGAGGGGTAAACATGACAAATTTATGGGCAGCATTTGTGGGGGGCTCATAGAGCAGAGGAGGGGGTCCAGTGGATACAGGCTAGAAGTTGTGAGAATGTTCCGTAAGATCCGCTGTATAAGAGAGACATAGAAGTCAGGAATTGGATGTTCAAAGCATGTTAAGTTTCAGTTTTGTTTTCACGCTAGCCCAAGTGACATCCTGTGTGGATCGCGCAAACACACCCCTGCACTCCCCTGCTCCAACAGATCAACAAATTGAATGATACTGAATTTTACGAAAGGGCCCACAATGTTTAGCTTTCATGGGGCCCACAATTGGTAGCAGCACCCCTGATTTTAGGTAATCGGCTCAAAGTTTGGACATATTTTCAGTATGGACTACAACCACTGCTGTTGACAAACAATTATGTCGTACTCAGAGAAATGTTCGTCGGCAGTCTTGACCTTATATGTGCAAATGTCATGATGTAACTAGTTATGGACGTAAGAAATTAAGAAGGAATTAAAACTAGTAGAAATCTACTCGATTTTTGCCAAAATGAAAATAAAGATAGCTTTACAGCACCTGGAGGGTTCAAATTTAAACTTTATGAACTATTAGGGTCCAAATACACAAATAAATGAACCAAAGACTAATAAGAATGGCTTTAGCAAAATATGATCCCTTTAAATTCATATGGAATGTGCAGCAGGTTTCAGGCATGCTCTTTGGACAGAACACATTCAGAATATTTGTGCTCCAAGGCCACAGCAGCGATGCCCAAAAGAAAGGCTCATATTTCCGGTTAAAAGGATCAACACACTTCCCTTTAAAACGTGATCAAACACTTGCGTTGGCTAGTTGGATATGTGCATAATATCGGAAAGCAGGATTTTCAAGATGGTGGTTGAGGAAATTTAAAAAGGAGAGGCTGTGTTTACAAGGTCGAACAAGTCCGTTACTATTTGGCACAAACAGTTACAGCCAGTTTCCCTTGTTTTGAAGTGATAAAAATCAGTGTGTAACAATGGGCCTGAGGATTACAGTACAACTGATACTGAATTATTACTTCTATAAAGTCTCCTCTATATGGATTCATAAACTCAATGCATCCTTTCCAAAATTTCTTGAAGATTTAAGTTTTAAGTCTCCAATAAATGTCATTTTTGCTACTACAAGAATATCATGGATCACATCAAACCAATTTGTTATTGCAGTCAGTCCTTGACTTAACCATTCTTGTTAACCAACCTTATCTTTTTACCTTCAATCAACATTAATTTAAAGATGCATTTTTACAAGAGCTCTGAAGCTATTGTGGCATCTTACCTAAGTACAGAACATGAAAGCAAAATTTACCTGGAACTTTTAAAACTTTCTCCAGACTTTCTAAGTGTCTTCCAATTAAGCCTTTTTGTGATTTTCCAAAAAAGCATGAAAAAGTCTGCCATCTCAGCCCCACCACCGCTAAAACACGCAGTCTGCCTCTCTCTGGACGGTTTGACTGTTAGTCACCCTTTACTTTTACTCCTGCCAATTTGCAAAAATGCATTTAACCCATAAAGACCCAGTCCTACTTTGGTGGTAGTTCCCAAATGATTTGTTTCTCTATTTTTTACCATTTATTAAGTGATTTGTAACCATTTATTATAAAATAACCCTCTGTATTTTGCATTTTTCTATGGAATGATCTGTCTCTCCATATCAGACAGGCCTCCTGTCTGTCTGTTTTTAATTCCCTTCTCAAAACCCATCTTTTCTCCTTGGCTTTTGAGACCATGTGAGATGTTTGAATGTATAATTTTTATTTTATTGTTTCATTTGCTATTGGTTTATTGTTCTTATTTTTGTACAGCTTTTTATGTTTTTTAATCTATTGTATTTTATTCTTTTATTTTGGTTTTTATTTATTTTTCTGTACAGCACTTTGGCCCACTGCAGTTGTTTCAAAGTGCTTTACAAATAAAGTTGGATTGGACTGGATTGGATGGGATTGAATTAAATTGGATTTTTCCAGTAAAAATCAGGTATTCTCCAATAATTACTTTAATTAATGATTGTACTGATCATTAAATATGTTCGTAAAATCTCAGATTAAAGTTGAGGGGTATTATATATGTATATATAAAAAAACTGAGAAAACTAAAAAAATATATATATATTTTCATCAAAATATATCATTAAATGAACATAAAACAAGTGTGTCCCTCCACTGTCATTGATCTAACTCCATGGGTTTTACTGGTGAATCAATGTTGTAGAAGATGACAGTGTTTCCATGGTAACTGCAGAGCCTCTGAACGTCCAAATGGGTCATACCTGATGACCATGAAAAGATGACAAACTATATTTTACCTCAGTTATTTACATGTATTGATAGGATTAGTGGATCAACAGGTATTAAACAGTTTAGATCAGTGGATGGTTTTGGTGCTGGTGGATGTTTGGGTCTTTATGGGTTTTATATGCTGGTGGAATTACACCCGTTGGAAGTACTAGCCTGAGTAAAATATACTCAAATTGAAGAAAATTTTACTCTACTCAGATGACCTTTGGTCCCTCTCTAAAAAGAGTAAAAGTTACTCTTTGGTAGAGCTCTCCAAACTAAATATAGAGCCAAATTTACTCTTTCTGAGGAAAATAGTTTTGTCTCTAGAAAAAATGCTCAGTCATTTTTCCTGTGTAGGAGTTTGTTTTTGTCAAACTGTCCACAACATTACATCCATGGCACCTTGAAGCAAATTCTAGTCAATTATTATCAGCAACTGCAGCCTTTATTCACAATTTATGCACCACTACAACTCAATATGGATGACACTGACCTAACAGCTGGGGTTAATAATTTACACCTCACCATCGGCGTGTCAGGAAAACATCATGGTACATGTTGCTGTCGTAGTAATAGACATTTCTTGCAGGAAAAAAATACATTAAATATAGATGTTTACATTAACGTAGACATAAATGACTAATGCCATTTGATCCCTGGTCAAGAAAAAGCACCAAATCCTTTTCTGTGTGAGATGAATCCATATGTTATGGTGTCTGAATAAAATTGGAGCCATATTACAGTGTGTTGCATCATTATACATTTATACATACCGTTTTGTCTGATGGTGAAACATTCATCATCAAATTAGATACACTCCCTGGAATATGGACAAATGGTTCCTCATATTCATATGATATTAATAGTTGACAGTTTACATGAATGAACAGCACACTGGAAGAAAATCTACCAAAGACACATGGACATACACCCCAACACTGAACTTAAAGGTCACAAACTGACAAAGAAGGCAGAAAATACATTCATAAATGTCAATGCTTGGAAAAGTCAAAGCTTTCAACCTGAAGTGGAAGAGTCACAAAGCATTATTTTCTTCTTTCATTTATTTCTAATGAATGTAATTTTTTGGTGGATAAAAATAAAGATTAATTTATTCATTACAGTGACTAAAATTCATAAGCCTGACTGATTCCAGCCTAATAATACTCTGCATACACAGCGGTGTTGGAGGCTGGTGATGGTTATAAATGACCCAGATATGATTTGTCATTAAAACAGCATTTCACCAAAGTTATCTTTTGGTAACAAGGAGATACAGGCAGAGGATGAGTGTGTTTGTGTGTATGAGAGAAAGAGTGCTGTCCTTGAGTTTCTGGCAGTCGAGATGGATGAGCTGTAATTACACTGATAGAGAGATGATCGGAGGAGGGGAGGAATAAGAGAGGAGGAGGAGAAACAAGGTCGTGCATGTATTCGTCCTTGTATAAGAACGTGGACGTGTGCATATTTCTGTTGTTAATGTTGTGATCGTTAAAAGGGATGGTGGGATATCAGCCAAATCCAGCAAAGGCTTAGACTTTCAAATCAGCATCATGACTGACATGATAAGCATTAGAAGCAGCTTTTGTCACAGGTACTTTCTAGGTATTTAACACAGTCAAATGAAGCACACTGAGGCCCTCCAGAAGCTGGAGAAGACTTTTTTTTTCTTCCCACATCCTTTCTCCAGAAAATGGATAATTTTATCCCAACATTATATCATGGTAAACACAGCTAGATCATTCACTCATTCATTCATTTTCTGAACCCGCTTTATCCTCACTAGGGTCACGGGGGTCGTTCGGAGCCTATCCCAGCTACACAGGGGCGAAGGCGGGGTACACCCTGGACAAGTCGCCAGTTCATCGCAGGGCTGACATATAGAGACAAACAATCACTCTCACATTCACACCTATGGACAATTTAGATTAACCAATTAACCTATCAGTGCATGTCTTTGGATGGTGGGAGGAAGCCGGAGTACCAGGAGAGAACCCACACAGACACGGGGAGAACATGCAAACTCCACACAGAAAGGTCCCACCCCCCGTCGACTGGTGTTGGAATCGAACCCAGGACCTTCTTGCTGTGGGACATGAGTGCTAACCACTGCACCACCGTGTCACCCACAACTAGATCATTTCAACAATATTAAACTGAAATGTTTATACTAATTATAGATGTTTTTATTTTTTAGATGCTTCAGAATAATTCAATCCACAGCCTCCTATGATGTAACTAAGACTGTAACATAAGGATGAACACTGGAAATATGAGGCCAAAACACTTCAATTTCCTGACTGCAATATGGCTCGTAAATTCTCTTCATGTTATTGACAAGGATTTCAGACATGGAAACACATGAAAAGTACATATTTCTGGATACGTGCCACAAAATGTTGTGATTGCAGACCTTAGAGGTAGATTTCATCAGGTATGTCCTCTTACTAGGTTAATGAATTTACAATTATTGAAAAGAAAATTATAAATTTGTGTTGTTGTGACACAGATCATAAATGAAGTGGAGATTGTTAATTTGAATATAGAACCTACAATAACTATGATGCAAATTAGTGAAATTAAGCATAATTGGCATAATAATAACAAGTGGTGCCAGGCACAACACACCCCGCCCCTCGCATGTATTGTAGTTTATTTTGGCATTGATCCAGCTGATGTCATCATGTCTATGTGTGCGCTATGTCAGCATATTAATTCCCTCTATATATGTGCCAAGTTTGAAGTAAATTGAAACAAAATTGATGTATTTTATAGACATTTGAAATTTCACCCATTATAAGTAAATGGGAGAAGAAAAAATATATTAAAAATTCATAAAAAAAATTTTGAACTTTGACCTACTTTTCCCAAAATGCAACCACATGTATTCTGGGTCACTGGAAATCTATAAACCAAATTTGTTATGAATTCAACCAATAGTTTTGCTGTTACAGACATGTGAAATTTCGCCCATTATAAGTAAATGGGGAAAAAAAAAAGATTAAAAAAATTCATGAGAAATTTAACCTTTGACCTACTTTTCCCAAAATGTACTGACATCTATTCTGGGTCACTGGCAATCTATAAACCCAATTTGGTATGAATTCAACCAATAGTTTTGCTGCTAGAGTGTTAACAAACAAACAAACCGAACCAAAAACAATACCCCTTGCCTCCACTGGGGAGGGTGGGATAATTAAACACACTTTCTAATCTCAGGGATATAGATTATATAATTGATGCTGCTATTGATCAGTTATTTCAGTCAACTATCCAAACAAAATAGAAATGATCCAAACATCAGTAGAATGTAATGAAATTAATAAAATGAGCGTTTAAATTGATCCATGAATGTCAGGGATCATCAATAACCAGGTAACATAATTTTGACAAAGAGTGTTGAGCAGCACCTCATTACAAAAACAGTGCAATAATGAGGTGAATAGACAAGTCTACAAGGAGATATTCAAATCATAGTTTTTAATGAGTTTAGTGCTGTGAAAACAATTGTAATCTTGATTCGTAGTCCGGAATCCTTCACACGCTCAGCCAGGACCAAAACAGTTTTATACACATCGCAATCTCTGACTGCGATGCATCTTTATTTACTGATCTAGGTGGGTAGAATTTAACAGGCCTGGCTTCATCATTGTTGTCACATGATATCCAGAACACAAAATGATTGGCTAGCATTTAATCACACTGTAAATGCTTAGAAAAATCTACCTTGATGTGAAAAAATTAAATGTTGCTGTTTTGCTCCAAAATATTCACAACCTGTGTTCACGTACTTATGAAAATGAACAGCTGGACAAAAGAGAATTAATCACACAAAAGAAGTGCACCTAGCATGTGATATTTAGTTTTGTTTTGTTTTTTTTTTTTACATTGAGTTATGCATTTTAAAACATTTCCCTGTGGTCTACATAAACTGTAAGTGCTATGCTTGGGTCTGAATTCTTCATTAATTCAACTCCACAGGTCCATCTTCAACCCTATTTCTGAGTAATGACACCAGAAAGGTCGTTTTGAGCGCTGGCCCTTTAAATGCAAATGAGCCACTTCAGACCCCGCCCCCTCCAGGTTGTCGGCTGTGCTGCTCTGTCCCGTTCAACCAACAACTGAACATTTGAAGTAATCGGCTCAAAGTTTGTGTCACATCCCTGTCTGCTCTGCTGCCTCTCTCTCTCTTTCTTTCACACTCACCACACCTCCCAATCAGTTAACTCCACTCACCAGTGAGCACAGCTGTAGCTCAACAGGCTGGGTGTATGTATTCACCCCTCTGCCCTGTTCCTTGCCAGATTGTTTCAACCTCGTGTGTGACTTTCCAGCATTTACTCCTGCCTGATTCTTGATCCTGATCCTGACCATCTCTGACCTGCCCCGCCTGCCGCCTGGATATTCACCTGCCTGTCTTTGCCTATCTACTCCCAGGTAACCCACCTGCCTTTGCCTGACCACATCTCTCTGCCTGATCCCCGGATGACCGACCTGCCTTCCGTCCCTGACCACGTCTCCTGTCTTCGTCCCTTTGGCTTCGTCTGGATATTCTGGTTACCGACCCATCGCCTGTCCCCGACTCACCTCCTGCCTGCCCCTTGTCTGTCGCTTGTCTGTCTGTGAATAAAGACTGTTAATATAGAGCTCCTGGTTCTGCACTTAGGTCCTCTGTTGGACTCGTATCAGTTTGGTCATATTTTCAGTATGGACTACAACCGCTGCTGCTGACAAACAATTATGTCGCGGTCGGAGAAATATTAATCAGAAGTCTTGACCTTATATGTGCAAATGTTGTGGCGTAACTAGTTATAGACGTAACAAATTAAGCAGAAATTCACTAGATTTTTGCCAAAATGAATATAAAGATAGCTAGGCCAAAAGTGGCCCGCCAAAGGGTCCAATCTGGCCCATGGGATGAATTTGCCAAGTGCAAGTTAGGGCACCAAACTCAAAAATAATATCATAATAATCTATAAATAATGAAAACACCATTTTTTTTCTCTTTGATTTAGTGCAAAAAAACATTAAATTATGAAAATGTTTTCATTTACAAACTATCCTTTAAAATGTGAATAACTTGAACAAACAGGAACAACCTGAAATGTCTGAAAAAAATTAAGTACAATTTTAACAATATTTTGCCTGTAACTGAATGTTTTGTGCCTTTGTAGATTTGACCTATAATGCATATGTATGTGATAAATCAAGGCAGAATATTGATAAAATTGTACTAATATTTCTTAACAAATTCCATTTTTTTCAGGTTATTTACATCCTTTATGTTTGGATAGTTTTTAAATGTAAATATTGGCATAATTGATTGTTATTTTTTGTAGTAAAACAAGTTAGAGTTGTCATTATTTATTGGTTATCATGCTATTATTTTACTGGTCCGGCCCACTTCAGATTAAATTGGGCTGAATGTGGCCCCCAGAAGAAAATGAGTTTGACACCCCTGACCTAGAGGGTTCAAATTCAAACTTAATGAACTACTAGGGTCCAAATACACTACTAAATGAACCAAAGACTAATAAAAATGGGTTTAACAAAATATGATCCCTTTAGCATCATCCAGTGAATACAGCTGTTTACATCCGGTGACAGACAACAGCGATACACTGTAATAGCTTCCATTACTTATTTTTATGTGCATTGTAAATTATCCCAATGATGAAGATGGTTGATGGAAAAGGATCCTAAAACAAAATGTATGCTTGATGTAGGTTTTGCCTTTTTCAAAGACATTTTTTTGTAATGACTTGGTTCTGATGTAATAATCCTGTAACTCAAACCAGCTGTTTCCACAGTGTCATCCCATAAAATATGAAAACGCAAGATCAATAGATGAAAAGACCAACTTATTCCATGAAAATAGCCTCACAGCCATATTAGTTGGAGAATAACAACATGAGGCTCTACTTCAGCCATGTGTAAGCTATAGCGCCACCTTCTGACAACACTACACAGCCTGGTTTATCCACTCTAAATCACTTTAGGGAAATGTGTGTGGTTTGTATTATCTCTGTATTTCCTCTTTTCTGTGACACTTCAAGTTCATTTCAGATTTACTTGTCATTAGTATGGAAACCCAGCTATTGTTCCTTCGCTGGCAGGGTGACAGAGTGTTTGTTAACAGAATTACAACATTACTTTTGGTGTCTCCTTCAGGATTTGCTCCGGAGAAAATATCGTCTAATTGTCCCTCCCAAAGTTGATATCAGATTTTCATGAGATTACCGCTGGCTGTTTGCCAGACTCTCTTTGTCTTCCTAAAATAGTGTGATAGTCTCTCATGCTCGCTCCCAGCCCACATGGTTTAGAATGTGCTTCAACTGAGGGAAAAAAAAATAACAATAATATAAGGCTAATGCAGAGGACTGTGGGTGAGGAGATCAGAAGAGCAAGAGAGGGAACTATTGTGAGGACAAAATCAACACAGCTAGCAATCTGAGAGTGGTTTAAAAGCGTCACAGTGTAGCTTTGTAGACGGTATGGTAGCTACCAACATATCTGTGTAACTCCAATATCTGTGTACCTTTTTACTTTATTTATTTTTTATCTTTGATGAAATTTGCAGGGAATGTTGATTCTGGGGGGCGGGGGGTGCTGATCTGCCTTGGCGGAGGTCTGCGCTCTCCGTGTGCTTTTCCAGTTTTATTTTTTTAATTTGTTTATTTTTAATCTTCCTTCCCCTTATTTGTTTAAGTATATGTGAATTTACAGATATCCGAGTGTGTCTATATCAGGGCGGTTGCTCATCTTTCGGACAGGGGAAGCTCATTGTCGGCTTACATTAAAAAAAAAAATTGTCACCTTATTTAAACATAAATTCGGCCCTCCATTCCTTTTTAATAAAATGGTCAGTGACCTTATCGTACCAAGTAGGCGTCTTTTCCAGGGACTGGCCCAGTGTCCTCTCAATGTCCAGCAGAGCTAGGCTGCTCAGATTGCCTTGGCCCAGTGTGTTGTGGGTGTAAGACTTCAGCCTTTTTAAACTACAGATGCTCCTTTCACTCCGACCTAGCCGACAGTATGACTGATTTAACTATCTACAAAACAATATTAAACTCGAACAAGAAATGATTAAATTATGTAACTGAAACAAGAAAACACTGAAATTATGTTAAATTGAAACAAGGAAGTACAATGAGTGTGTTTTATTTACAGTGCAAGAAATGAACGAGTAATTTCGTAGTGGTTTCTCTCTTAGTTTCACAGCAGAATGCACGATGGTATTAAACTGAACTGTGTCAGTGAAGGAGTAGATCTGAAAACAGCTGTCAATCAAATAGGATTCAGCCTTTCGACTGATCCTCCAATCAGCACATGGGATTCTGGCGTCCAGCCTGGCCGAGCTCCGCCCACAGCTCCATTCACCCCCAGAGATGCACGGCGTCCGGAGGCGGGACAACATCGTGGCATTTATCCAATTACCGTCCAGTTTTGAGGCAATGAAAAAAACTGTTCCACTCAGTGCCAACTGAAGCCCATAGACGCCCGGCGTCTACAGGCAAATGCACTGAGCAGAGATCGAATGAGGAAACAGCGCAACGGGAATGTATGAGAAGTGAAAAACATCGAGTCTGTTGATTTGTGATAAAGCTGATTCTGAACGAACTCATCTTTGAGATGAACGTGTTCTAACACATTTGTAGTTCATGAAATGTCAACACAACCGTACATATTTAACCATTTAATTTTCGTAATTTTAGGGGAAGCCGGGCTTCCCTTGCAGTCTATGAGAAATCGCCACTGGTATATATGTACATGTATATATGTGCATATGTGTCTGTACATGCACTTTGTTTGAAGCGGATTTATATATTTTTGTAAATAAGTATATTATATCTGGCTGTATATAAATTTAAAGGAGGTCCAGTACTTGGGGTGGGTGGGAGGGCAGGTGGATAACAACTGGATACAATTGTTTCATGTCCAAGTTGTATGTTTCTTGCTTTGCATTTGAAACTTGAAAATAAAAAAAGACCTTAATCTAAAAAAGAAGTGTCACAGTGCTAGCTAGCTAAAATAGTAACCCCTTATGTACACACGATGCAGCTCTGTCATATCTGAGCCATATTTCAATTTCCACCAGAAGCATGACAGAAGTGGAACTGTTGCTCTAGGTCTGTCGCGCTCCCTTTTTTCTGTCTGGATATTTCTACATCTCTTTCTCCCTATGTCTCTCGCTGTCTCCCCCCCTTGCTCACAGCTCTCTCTTTTACAACATGTGTGAATAAAAAGCCATGTGACCTTTGAGTTTTTAAGATGTTTTTGGGTGGTGATATTAATAGAAATACATTCATGTCCATGGCCTTGTTGCCTACACAGCATAGCAGCGCTGTGGAAGGAACCCACTAGGATAAATGCAGTAGTATGTAAATAATAGGTAATTAGCATATTTTTTTTTGTCAGTAAATATAGCGCTTTATTTATATGGAAACATGTATTTCACACTTCAAAGATGGGAGCTGCTCTGGCGATAACAGACCTGGAGCACAAAAAATAGCAGCACGATGAAAAGAACCAGATGTAAGATACATATGGATGGAGATGGCAGTAGATTCTGTGTACGTTAACAGTTTGCTGATTAAATAAAGCAGCACTGCCTTCAGTCATGTTTAAGTGGCAATTTTTCAGACAATATATGTAATTATCATCTGTCAGCAATGCTTATCATCATGTATATGTGTATGTTGTATACATAAAGCACATGGAGCCTCTTGAATATAATAATTGTAGTAATAACAACAACAACAACAACAACAACAACAATAATAATAATAATAATAATAATAATAATAATAATAATAATTGAAGCAAAACATGATGTACGCAAAGACATTAAAACGTAGAAAGCAACACAACATAATAAAAGCGGTAAGAACAGCAAACTAGAAAAACATGACACTCTGAATAAATTTAAATATACTGAAAAAAAAGGGGGGGCCGGGGGTTAAATATTCAAAAATTAAAAAGACACAACATCACATAAAGGCACATCTATAAAAATGCATTTTAAGAAGTGATTTAAAAGATGTCACTGATTCTGAAGCCTTATCTCCTCGGGCCGGCTGTTCCAAAGTCCAGGGGCCCTGATGGAGGAAGTGCGATCACCTTTAGATTTAAGCCTTGACCTTGGAACAGCCAGGAGCCCCCCCGCCTGAGGATCCTGGCTCATAAGTGGTTAACATGTCAGCTACGTAGCTGTAGGGCCAGGCCCAGGATTTAAAGGTCAGTCAGACCAGTAAAGTCTTAAAATCAATTCTAAAAGGTACAGGAAGCCAATGGAGTGAAGCCAGGATTGGGGTGATGTGATGTCGTCTGTTAAAACCAGTGAGAAGCCTAGCTGCTGGGTTCTGGACCAGTAGAAGGCAGGAGAATAATTTTTGGCAAATGCCGGACAGGAGCGAGTTACAGTAGTCGAGTCTGGAGAATACAAATGAGTGGATGACTGTTTCTAGGTCGGAGTGTGGGAGCAGTGGTTTGATTCTTCAAATGGTACGTAGATGGAGAAAACAGGACAGGAAAACTTTGTTGATGTGTGACTGGAAGGTGAGATCTGAATCAAATACTACTGCGAGCTTTCTGGCAGTGGATTTGACATTTGTGGATTTTTGATGGGAATGATGGAATTTGGTGGACTGAACAGTATGACTTGTGATTTTGGAGTTATTAAGTTGGAGAAAGTTCTGGGCCATCCAACAGTTTAAGTGGTTGAGGCAGTCGGACACAGCAACTAGGTTTCTTGGGTCATCTGATCTCAGAGGCAGGTATATCTGTGTGTCATCTGCATAACAATGGAAAGATATATTGTGAAAAATCTGGGCGAGTGGGAGCATATAAATAGAGAATAAAATTGGACCTAAAACTGAACCTTGCGGTACACCACAGGCAATCTGGGTCATGAACATATGATGTCTTTTGTTGTTTCCCAGGTGTTTTGATTATTTTATATTAGTGCATTTTTGCAGTTCAGGCTAGGGATGTGCCAGTCCAGAGGATTTGGATGGACTTTTACATATCGTGAGTTCTCCAGGGTCACGTCACAAACTGATAAAACAGTGCTCTGAATAGGCTGTGATAATGAATCCACCTTCTCTTCCCCTATCTGTGCCACTCGCTCACTCTTTCTCAACTCTCACATAAGAGTAAGTGTAGGTCCTCTTATGGCCTGGGTATCAACGCCCAACAAAAGAGCACTCATGTCGTAGGCCCGCTGCCTCAGAACCCAGCAAGACCACTCAAACTCCATCAAATCAGCCCTTGATGTTAGCATTCATAAAGAAAAAGATGCTCCTTGCGGTGAAATATAAACTTTTGTGGAGCTTGTGAAGATTCCCAGCTCTGACCTGCACACATTCAATCAATATCGTGTGGCATAAGGGATGTACTCGTGTGTAAATATCAGTGCATGTTATGAAGCAGAGGATATGGACATTTGCTCACAGGCAGACCATCTGTGATGGAAGTAAAGCAGTAAAAATGAAAAAAAAAAAGATTTTTGATGCTGATGCTGTCACTCTATGAACAAAACACTGAAATACGGAATTAGAATCACAACCAATATGAGGACAAAATGCTTGAATATAGTGGTGGCCAAAATAATTACATCACCTGACAGATCTGAAAATATAACTTTTTTTTTGCCTCCAAAACATAATTTAATTTTATAATGTTCTTGAAACATGCAGATGATTGCTCTGATCCCAAAAAGTATCAGATGTAGTGAGTTCAACAGTTTTTATCCACTTTTACCTTTAATATTTCCTTAATGAACAGGATAGGCCTTGTACATTTAACAGAATCACACAGCTGTGTCCTAAGACTCACCACTTACATCAGTATTGATTTACCCACAATCACACCTGATAATGAGTAGACAAAGAATTTGGAACATGATTGTGTGACACTGACAGTGAAATAGGAAAATGATCTAAATCTGGCTAGCTTATGGCTCTATTCTGTGGTTTACAGAGGGTAAGAAAGACTTTGTAGGTATTTCATTTGTTTTATGGCCATTCATTCATTCATTCATTTTCTGAACCCGCTTTATCCTCACTAGGGTCACGGGGGTCGCTTGGAGCCTATCCCAGCTACATAGGGGCGAAGGCGGGGTACACCCTGGACAAGTCGCCAGTTCATCGCAGGGCTGACATATAGAGACAAACAATCACTCTCACATTCACACCTATGGGCAATTTAGATTAACCAATTAACCTATTCGTGCATGTTTTTGGATTGTGGGAGGAAGCCGGAGTACCCGGAGAGAACCCACGCAGACACCAATTTAAAAAAAAAAATAAAAAATTATGAAACCTGTGTACCTAAATGTGCCAGGTGTTGTAACAATTTTGGCTGCCCCAGTATGTGTAGCTACACTTGAAAATTGTAAATAAAACCAGCCATTAGTTTGGACTGACAGTGTGAAGCCTTATATTTGACATTTTGACTGTCACTATTTTGGTGTTTTAGAAAAAGAAGTGCCATTTTTGGAGAGTGAATGGAGTGTGAAGGTAAAGGTGAGGTAGAGCAAGAGGTGAAACTTACTAAGATACTTACTTACTTACTTAGTGAATATATTCACAACCTCATCTAACTCAGTGTTTTTCAACCTTGGAGTCATGAGCCCATGTGGGGTCGCCTGGAATTTCTAGTAATTGATTAAAAAAAAAAAAATTACTAATAAAAATATGTTTTAATGATTCAATATATATTTCATTATAATTAAAACACTACACGTTTCCTAATAAAAATCAAGTTCAAATAAAATGCAGGATATAATATCTGAGAGGACATATCTTAATTGGCCTGATCATGTGACCGCATGAGTTACTATGCTTCAACCTGCCCGGACACAGTCGCAGTCAGAAAACCTGACCGAACAGAGAATGGAAAGATTTCTTGGCCCACCTGGCCCTGCTAAGACATCTCCAGAGAAACTGAGAAGCACACACCAAAAAGATGCATTATATACATTATATAGCCTAAAAGTAGTCTAAAAATTTGTCTAAAATTAATGTTTATTTGCAACATAGTATAGCAAACTATTACAAGATCAAAAACAAATTCATTTTAGCAAAAAATGTCTTCGTTTTGAAATTTGTGATGCTAAAATGGGGTCACGAGCTAAAAAGGTTGGGAACCACTGACCTAACTTCTCATGTTGTACACAACCACGTATTTTCACCTTTGTACTTTAGCCTAATATTGACCACGGGACATTATTACAGCTCAGTTCTGCTGGTACTAACAGACTGTAAAACAACCAATCACTGCCAATTAATATCAGACAAACAATTTAATCACTTTATCTCTAATGATAACATTATATTTAAGTCACGGTATGCTTAAAATACACATACACATACACGCACACACATATACTATATTAATCCAAAGGTCACAGCACAAAGATCCAGCTCAATCAGATTCTGACTCTTCACATATATTCCTTCTCAGTGGCTCCCACCAGTGAGTCGACCTCTGTACAGAAGCAAGGTAATTATCTCTTATCTCCATATACTGAACAGTTCTATCAACAGTTCACATCTTAATCACTGTATTATCCTCAGATAACAAATATCACTCCATGGTTTAATTATATCTGGACACATTAGACTTTTATCTTGAGAGTTTGACATTATCTTGAGAAAACAAACAGCTCTCAGAAGTAGTATTTAAGTAAGGAGTCAGTTCGTTTGGAGACATTAAAGACTGTTTTGAGATAAGATGGCAGCATTCTTAAGGCATCATCACGACCTCATCATGGAGATAACAGATGGTGATTTTATTAAAGCCTCTCAAAAAGGCACTTCAGGGATTTACTACTGTACTTTCATAAAGTTAGAAGGACTCATGGCAGACGAACAGAAACTGAAGAGGAATGTGTTTGAATGCGTCTCAATCCCAACGAGGACATTCAAATTATCATATTAAGTCACAGAAAAACTGATTAGACCACCCTTGTTTTCTCAATTTCTTGTTCATTTTTAATGCCTCGTACAACTAAAGGTCCATTTGTTTGGACAAATATAATGATAACAACAAAAATAGCTCATAAGAGTTTAATTTCAGAGCTGATATCTAGTCATTTTCCATGTTTTCTTAAAAATAACCAAAATCACTTCAGTTCTTACATCAATAGCTATGGCACTGTACTGTCAAAAACAGTGCTTTTAGGCATTCCATGTTTTCTTTTATGTCTGTTTTAGTCACATGACACACACAGGAGTTAGTACTTGATTGCATAACCATTGTTTTTGATGACTTTTGATGGTCTAATATTTTTTCCCACGACTGTAGTATAAGACTGTACCAATGTAATGCCACTACTTCAGTTACCTTAAAGTACTATGCCCTAAGGGTCAAATTAAAACTTCATTCGCAGTAATTTGTCTTAAAATAGCCTGTTCTCTTTAGTGTTTTAACTGTTCTGTCAGGAGAATTTCATGATATCAAATACTCCTTAGACATAACCAAGGCTTAAATGTGTCATTACGTAGTCAGGATGACCCTTCCAGACAAAGAGGAATCCCAAAAGACAAATGGTAGAGAAGACAGGAAGGCATTTCTAATATATGGGATTTGGTGCACAGTTAAATAATTTGGTCAAGAAAAAAAAATTACAAAACCAAAACAAAAGCAGTTTTTTTGATTCAAGAACAGGAAATAATAAAATTATGCCCAGTTTACAATTACCTTGGTTAAAATTTACATTTTATTTTCATCTGTTATAATTATTTATTATTTTTTGTTACTAAATGTTTATCTAAATGTGGTTCCTTCCTTTAATTCTCTCTGTTTTCATATCAAAATGAAGAAAAGAGAAACTGAAATCACTGGAAAGTGCAGAGATGTTCAAACAGCATTACGCTTTTTGGAAATGAGCTGTCATCCTTCCTCAGTCTTCAGCCTTAAGAGGGATTCCTCTTTCCGCACATCCACAAACACACCAACACAAAAGCAGCAGTGCATTTGGATTCATTTGTGTGTTCGCTGTGTGTTCGGTCTTACCGTCACGCCGCTGTCCGTCTGCGTCTCTTTGTAGGTGAAGTTGCAGACGGCCCACGCCAAGTAATACGTGGACATGCGTGGCGTGCGGGCGAAGTGGTTGGTCACCCAGCCGTCCTCGTCAGCCAGCGTACTGCTCTCCACAGGCATGTTGGACAGTGAGGTGTACTGCGGGTCGTGGCGGAGGGTGAGGGAGAATGTGGCTTTGTAGATGGGCTCGTCGAAGCAGGGGAAGGCTTTCCGGGCATGGATTGGACTGAACTGAGTCACTGCCAGGTAGCTGGAAATGAAAGATACACAAGAGAGAACATTTACTATGATGAGAAATGGCAGAAAAAAAATCAACTGATGAAAGTAGAAGGAAATATGCAACACAGACACACTGTAACAAATTTCTGTAATTTCTACAGTAAAAAATTACAATAGCATCTTATCACAATTAACAAGGTGGAAGTGTAAATTGCAATGCATTATAGGTAAAAAAAAATATTTACAGTAACTTCAAACATTTGTTCACAGTATCACATTGTAAAATTACAGGATGGTTGTGTTTTCACTTGGTCCTGACTGTAAACGATACAAATTACAATCACACGCTGTTAGTATTAGAAGGCATAAAAGAGGACATAAAGGCAGACAGAGGGGAGTGAACATCCATCCACTCAATAAAGTGTAAATAAGACATTATTAGCCCACAAAATTAAAATGTGATTCAAGTTGTAACTTCATGCAATATAATTTGACCGTGTAGATGTGTATTTTAACTTGGTGTGTAGTGAAGACATGTCAAAACCAGCATTTAGTAAGAATAATGTTTCTTTATTTGTGTGACTGTATTTCACATGGTTTTATTTATTTTAGTCGTGTTTCATATGGAATAATTATATGGGGTGTGGGACTCAGTTTTTGCAAATGAAGTGAAGAACACAAGCGGATAGAGACAGAAGGTCAGCCGTGCGCTGATTGGCTGACCAATCCACGTGACTATATGCTTCAAGATAGATTTCCTCCAAATAAGAAGTCTGACCAACAAAATCAGAGACTGTTTAAAACCACAAGAAAAGTACCAAAGAAAAATATAAGGGTGTTTCCACAACTGGATCGATTGGAGCTGTTGTTCCAGAATAAGTCTTTGGCTCGGTTCCATCGTTCATATGTGAAAGCAGTAATCGCACTCCGTTCTGGTACAAAACAACTGAGCTGAGACCACTTTGAAGAGGTGGTCTAAGCGCAGCTGCAGTCACTCCGCAGAGTGGTTCGTTTACAGTGTGAACATGAGCACAGAGATAGAAATAGACGACTGCAGTTTTCTACCACTCTGTCACCTGTATGTTAGCTGTGTGATCGGGTGTGCATGCAGGTCCAATAGTAGATGTCTAATAATACCACAGAGCATGGATGTTAGGCCATGGATGTCCATTTGAATATTCATGTCCATGTGGACTACCAAGCATCACATCAGGTAACAACCGCAAATTCTACACATGAGAAACCGATTGGGGAAAAAAACCTGTTCATCCCGGTTGAGTTGAGAAAATTAAGAAACCAAGCAAATAAACAACAAGCTAAATTTAGTCGGAGTATTAGGTTCAACCAAAAGAGTCTCACTGTCTGACTCAACTGTACCACGTACACATATAAACAGTATGGAAGTGTTTAGTCACATGGATCAGTCAAAAAACTGCAGAAAACTGTTTAAGTGAAGCTAACGCCAGCTGTGTGTATTACCCGAATTCAGAAATGCCTCCGATAGTCTGGGTTCCATCAGCTCTGTTGGCACCATTAGCACCATTAGCACGGCTACAGCTGAACTGGAGCAGTCAAAACTAAACGAACTAAAATACAATTAATGCTTGTTTCTAATATAACACAACAACACATTGCTGTAATTTATATACAGCAAAAACCTATAAAAAAGTATCCAGTAACATACTGAAAATATTTTTCTACAGTAATTAGCAAACAATTTTACAGCACTTGACTGGAATTGACAGTAAAGTCTACAGGACGTGTGTTCCAGTGTACAGCTAATGGAGTGAAGCCTGTAGTTCAGGCAGACAACTACAGCTGCCTGATGCATAGACCACCCATATGCCCTCTTTCCACACACCAACACACACCCCAATGGCGGTCTATTTAAACTGCAAGAAATTCCCAATCCTCCCTCTCATCGCTGCTGCCAGCACTTTTACCCTAGACCTATTTTGGCATTGACTTCCAAATGAATTTTCCTCTACATCTAACCTTTCCTAAGAGATTCAGCACTCTTTATCCTTTTAACCTCTGCATTTTCAGTGAAAAACAAGTGTTTTCTCATATTTAATTTACTGCCCATGTAAATGTTGATACAAGCTCAGAGAAAATTAAAAGGTGATCATATGAGAAAACCGAAGCAAAACTGACTTTCAGCAAAATATAATAAACAAGTGGTGCCAGGTACGACAAACTCCGCCCCTCCCACATATTGTATCTTATTTTGGCATCAATCCAGCTGATGTCATCATGTCTATGCATGTGCTGATGTCAACATATCAATTGCCTCTATATATGTGCCAAGTTTGAAGTAAATTGAAACAAAATTGATGTTTTTATAAACATTTGAAATTCCGCCCATTATAGGTAAATGGGGAAAAAAGATTTTTAAAAATTCATAAAAATTTAAACTTTAACCTACTTTTCCCAAAATGTACTGACTTCTATTCTTGGTCACTGGCAATCTATAAACCCAATTTGGTTTGAATTCAACCAACAGTTTTGCTGCTACAGACATTTGAAATTTTGCCCATTATAAGTAAATGGGGGAAAAAAAGATTTTAAAAAATCCTAAAAAATTTTAACTCTAACCTAGTGTTCCAAAAATATAATCAGATCTATTCTGGGTCACTGGCAATCTATAAACCCAATTTGGTATGAATTTAACCAATAGTTTTACTGCTAGAGTGTTAACAAACAAAGAAACAAAGTGAACCAAAAGCAATACCCCTTGCTGCCCCTTTGGGGGGCGACGTACTAATTAATATCTATAATGTATTGAATGTGAAAACAAGTATTTGCCAAATTACACAGGTTACTGATAAATCACTATTGCAGATGATGATACCACATTCATTATGGAATCTTTGAATGTCTAAATGGGTCATATTTGCTTGTGAAAAGCTGAATTTTCACTGAATGATTTACATGTATTAACTGGATATGTAGTTTAACATTTTAGATCTGTAAAGGCTTTTGGTCACTGGCGGCTGTTTAGGTCTTTGAGGATTAAGCCGTCCAAACCATATCAACATCACCTGTAGACTCGAGGAGAGGAGTTACATCTATTCATCACACAAATCTGCAGAGTGTCCCAGAGCCTAAATGCTAAACTCTACATGTATTCTGCTGCTGCAGTGTAACAGTCTAATGTAAGTTATCTGACTTAAAGGAAAATAATGTTAGATTGACTGAATGACACCAAATGCTTGGACTTGTGTAAAAATCAGCTGTATTGCACAACAGATGCGTTCTGTTCCATGATCTATATCACTGCCAGTGAATACCTGATGTAAACACAGATGAGTGTCCAACAGCCTGAATATGAATACCTCTTATTTTCTACTGACTGCCACCATTATACAACATAATACCACCTCACCTCATTTGCTCTACATTTGACCCTGAATCTAAATTATGTCATTAAATTCAGCTAGTTAAGCACAATTGTCGTTCCCTTAAATGACCATAAGTGACCCATAATTCAATTCTCCATGTTCTTATTCACATTTGCCCTGAAATCATCTGCTCATGTCCTGAATTTCAAAGCCGATGCTCTAGAACAAATCCATACAGAATATGTGAAGGTGTCGTATGAGAAGGGATTCTGTTTCAGTCTTTGAAGCTGCCAGAACTATCAAAGAAGATATTTAAGGTGGTATCAGAGTTCAGGGGGTTAAAGGATAATCCTCTGAAATCAGGGTCGACAGGTTGGTTATCTGCAGGAGGAAGTTTTTACAGGAAGACATTTTACTTTTTCATGTTTGGTATGAAAAACAGCTTCTGCTGAGAGATAATCCACAATAAACACGAAGAAACTTGCTGTTTCTCTCTGATTTCTATAAGCTGAGCCGAATGTTTTTCATATCACAGCTTTGTTAAGTTCGTCTGTCCATCACCTGACAGAAACAGGAAGAAAAGTTCAACTCCAGGAAATAATCCCTCGCAAAACTTTGTTATCATGCTCACGCATTTCCTTCTGGGTGTTTGGATGGAGGGGGGCATGAAAAGCCAGAGGAGGGGGAGGAAAAGACCGATAAATGAAGAAAGAGGAATAAGAGGGGGAATGGGAATAAATATAAAGAAAGAAAAGGATAGAAGCAGCCACGAAGCACTTGAAAGACGCACTGAGGAGAGAGATAAAGAAGAGGAAAAGCAGGAGGAGGAGAAAACATGGATACATGTAAAGGAGGAAAGGAGCAGGAAAATAAAAAATGAGCACAAGAGGAAAGGAAAAACATGAGGACATAAGAGGGTTGGAGAGGAAGGAACGCAACGGTGAAAGAACTAGAAGGAAACAGAAGAAAAGGAAGTAGTGGAGGAGGTGGAAGGGAAGAAGACAAAGAAGAGCCACATGTTAGAATGAAGAGAAACATTAGAACAAAGTGGTGAGACTGATGGAAAGAATATGTTTGGAAGAGGAGATGAGACGTGGCAGAATTACATTAGTAGGTTTCTACAAACAATGGTTTATCTCAAGGAGAAGAAATTAAAAAAAAAAAATAAATCAGTTAGGAGAGGAAACAAAAGGTGAGAGAACATAAAAAAAAGACAAGTTGAAGAAGAAGAAATGTTAGGAGGAAGATAAGGAAGGTGAATGTGAGGATATAAGCTGCAGGAGGAAAGAGAAGGATGTTTTGTTATTTTGTTTCAAGTAGACGTTATGGTACCGACGCTTCATGTGGATCATGGTTTGACTGGTTCTGGGAAGCTTTCACTGCTGCGATCTTGTCAAATGCAGAGGAGGAAACTGAAGAGGAGCACAGAGGTGAAGGGAGGAAGAAGGTAAAGGAGAAGTTCAAGTGTTGAAGGGAAAAGACACATGAGGAAGATAAAATTTAAAAAAAAAATAGTAGAGGAGAGAGTTGGAAGATAAACAGGAGAAGATGGAGAGGAGGAACCGGGGTAGAGGAGAATGGATGAGAGGAGAAGAAGTGAACAATGGAGGTAGTGAAATGAAGTCAGGGAGGAAACGAGAAACTGAAACGAGGTGTGGAGAGAAGAAGATAGAGGGAGAAGGAAGGGAGGAAGAATAGATGGGAGGAGGCAAAAGAGGGAGGGAGAGTGATAAACAGAGGCCGAGCGAGACAGTGAGGGAGGGAGAATAAAGGAGAAAGCCTGAGAGGGATGAGATAAAGACAGAATCTATTAGAAGAGTGTATGAGTCTATAACACACACACACACACACACACACACACACACACACACACACTTCAGCACAAAAGCTCCATACAACCCCAACATTAACACTCACACATACCACAACATGACATACTGCACGATGCCAACAGTCGCCGCTGCCAAGGTAATGCTTGTTGTCACAGTAATCCTGATTGACAACCAAGCCCACAGCGTTGCCCTGGACAACCACAACACACACACATATACATGTAAAAACACAAACACTCATGCATGAATTCATGCGCTTCACTTCATCTCCCGAAAACCAGACAAGAAATGGAAATTACACCATTTCCCGCTGTAATGTTTGCCATTATCTTGTCTGGGGACACCACAGAAGAAGAGATGGAGCATGTGAATGACAAGTGGACGCAAGTGCACACACATATAGATGGAGAGAGGGGAAAACACACTCCTCATTCAGATTCAGAGATGTGACTGAGGAGGAAACTGTTGAGTCAGGTGCTTCAGTGTGTATGTGTGTGTGTTCGAAGAAGAAGAAGTGTGT
This sequence comes from Sphaeramia orbicularis, assembly GCF_902148855.1. Lineage (NCBI taxonomy): Eukaryota > Metazoa > Chordata > Actinopteri > Kurtiformes > Apogonidae > Sphaeramia > Sphaeramia orbicularis. The sequence continues at coordinate 34,637,073 of NC_043968.1, read as the reverse complement.
TTTATCAATCACACACACACACACAAACACACATCAAACTGGACACAGTGATCTCTTTATAACCAACGTCTCAAATTGCAGCTCTATGCTTTCGCTTTGAAAAGACTGCAATGCATGTGTGTGTGTGTGTGTGTGTGTGTTTGTGTGTGTGTGCACGCATGCAGCTATAGTTTTACACAGGAAGCTGGCAAAGAGGCTGATTCATCATCTTTAGTGTAAAATATGCGACTGATGGAGGATACAGTGAGAGGAGGGAACGAGGCTTTGTTTGCTCAGATTTCAATTCTCGTTTATTTAGGGAGCAAGAGAAGAGGAGCCAAGGATGTAGGAGATAAGAACAGAAGAGGAGATAAAGACAAAGGAGATAAGGGCAGAGCAAACAGATAAGTGAGTGTCACTGGGCTTCCTGTCCCTCTGTTTGGGTTCGTCAAAGTGTGGACCGTGACCAATGTGCCGTGAAAGAGACACAAATAAAACATTTGACTAGAAATTATTCACAAAGCAGTTTAACCGCTGCACTTCCTCAAATAAAAACTGTTTGTCAAAAAAATGCCGGGTCTCTGATAATGACTCTGGAGACGGTTTACACAGCTGCATAAAGCTCAACCCTCAGATTCAAGCTGGAGTAAAACAGGTGGATGAACCCTTGTACAGGTCAGAGAACGTACATGTCTGTTAAACAGAAGGAACATTTTCACTGCTTTAATGCAACAAAGTCAACAGCATCTTTCCTTTCCTTTCCTTTCTACCCCACCCCCCGAAGGGCAGGCAAGGGGTATTGTTTTTGGTTGGGATTGTTTGTTTGTTTGTTAACATTCTAGCAGCAAAACTATGGTTGAATTGATACCAAACTGACTTATTAGAGTGCCAGTGACCCTGAATAGATCTCATTACATTTTGAGAAAGGTAGATCTGAGTTAAAATATTTTATGATTTTTTAAAAATCTTCCCATTTACTTATAATGGGTGAAATACGTTCGAGGGTCAGGGTTTGTTGTGCCTGTTTTTTTTGTTTGTTTGTTTTGTTTTTTGCTTTTTAGCTACAATTTTTTTTTCAAGACTGTTTTTGTATGCAATTGAACTGTTGTGACCAAGAAATTTCCCTTGTGGATCAATAAAGTTTGTCTAAGTCTAAGTCTAAAATGTCTAGAACAATCCACACCGTGCACAAATAATCACTTAGTTAACTCGTCAAAATGATTAGTATGTTTTTTTCAGCATCCACTGATTATTCTGTGGGATTGGTGTGGAAGGAGATCTATATATTATTTCAAAAAGACCTGGAAGGAATTAATGAATATAACAATGTCTCTGCCCCAGAGCTGAATATTATTAACACATGGACATGTTGGCTTTTCCATACAAGAATCAGTGGAACTGACTGAATTGCTGCTTTGTTCATTATATTACACATTATTTCAACAATTCATCTGTGCCTTTATTTTTTACAACCATTAAAAAAAATACACAACACACACACACACACACACACATATATATATTCTTTTTTTTTTTTTTTTTTTTTTTACGTGTTCTTCCTATAACCTATAACTCAAATGAGTTTATTATTTATTTTGATTTAACCCTTAATGGCCTACAACGATTTTTGCGCTGACTTCTGAATTATTTTTTCTACATTTAATTTTCCTACAGTTATTTATAACCATTTATTGTGGTGTTTTCCTCTGCATTTTGTATTTTTCATTTCTGTATTTTTTTTCTAATAAACATAACTGACCAGTAGTTTCTCAGTGCTTATTATATTAAAACAGGTGGCTTCAGCAAAAATATATGAATAACTGAAGTCTACAACCACTGTTACTTGTCAAATGGCATGGATTTGACTGTTGCAGAACATGACAGTATTTTCACATTCACTACAGAGCATCTGAGTTTCCAAATGAGTCACTACTACTGTGTACTTCCAACCCAGTTGGAAGTACACAGGTTACATCTTAAAGATCTCATAACCTCATTAAATAAAATGATTAAGGAGGCAAGATCCAGCTACTTCCACAAACTTATAGCCACAAACAAGAAAAACCCCAAAGTAATCTTTGACACAATCCAGTCCATTGTGTCCCCTGCTGTCCCTGCTGCCCCTGTGCTCTGTAAAGCTGACAGCAATGACTTCCTAAACTTCTTCACAGACAAGATCAGGGATATTAAACACAATATCCCACCACCCTCTGGCCGTCTGACCCTATCTGATCCCCCTCTGCAAACCTGGTCCTCTTTCGACCCTGTGACACTGGAGGACATCTCAGCACTTTTATCCAAAACGAAACCCTCCTCCAACTCTGCAGACATCCTCCCCCATAAGCTCCTTGTCAGTGTCTTTGACACTATTGGACCATGGGTCACAAAGTTTTTTAACCTGTCGCTCACAACTGGTTTGTTTCCCAGCTCCTTCAAACAGGCCATCATAGAACCAAAACTAAAGAAAACCACACTGGACCCCACAGACTTCAAAAGCTACAGGCCCATTTCAAAGCTCCCCCTATTGGCCAAAATCCTTGAGAAAGCAGTGTCTAAACAACTTACAGCTTTTCTGGAGACACACCAGATCTATGACACTTTTCAGTCTGGGTTTAGACAACGCTACTCAACAGAAACCGCACTATTAAAAGTGTCTAGTGACATCCTGATGGCGGCTGACTCCGGGAAATCCACGGTCTTGGTCCTGCTAGATCTCTCCTCGGCCTTTGACACAGTGGACCATACCATAATGATTGAGAGACTGAGGGACCTGGTAGGGATGTCAGGTCATGTGCTAGACTGGTTCTCCTCTTACCTGACCGGCAGAAGCTTCACTGTGTCAATAAACAACTTCCAATCTGACTCAGCGGATCTACTGTGTGGTGTGCCCCAAGGCTCTGTCCTGGGACCAGTCCTATTCTTACTCTATGTCCTCCCACTTGGCCACATTATCTGACAGTATAGTGATGTCTCCTATCATCTATTCGCGGATGACATCCAGATATACTGCTCCTTTAACTCCTCTGAGCCCCACAAACTGAGTTCCTTAATCAACTGCTTGTCAGAGCTGAAGCAGTGGCTAAATGATAACAGCCTCCAGCTGAACTCCAGCAAAACTGAGACCCTCATCATTGCCCCGGATAGTGCAATCCCAGGGATCAAACATCACCTTGGAGACCTGAGTTCCTCGGTAAAGACAAAACTGAGGAATCTGGGTGTCATCTTTGACCAGGACATGTCTTTAGAATTCTACTCCAAACACCTAGTCAAAAACTGTTTCTTCCACCTACGCAACATCTCCAAACTCAGATCTATGGTGTCCACAAATGAACTCGAGATGATCGTTCACGCTTTCGTATCTTCTCGCTTAGACTACTGCAACAGCCTGTTTACATGCTTAAACAAGAAGGAGCTGGCCCGTCTACAGTTTGTCCAGAACTCTGCTGCCAGGCTCCTGACCCGCACAAACAGGAGAACCCACATCACTCCCATCCTTAAATCTCTCCACTGGCTCCCTGTTCTATATCGTCTTCATTTCAAAATTCTTGTGCTAACTTTCCGGGCCCTACATGGCCAGGCCCCTGCATACATTGCTTCCCTGATCCAGCCCTACAGCTCGACTCGTAGCTTGAGGTCTTCAGGACAGCACCTGCTGATGGTTCCACGGACCTGTTTTAGCACATGCGGTGACAGGTCTTTTAAAGCTGTGGCACCATGTCTATGGAGTGACCTGCCTCTACACCTACGGTCCATGGACTCTGTAGAGAGCTTTAAGAAACACCTCAAAACCCTCCTGTTCAAAAAGGCTTTTTAGTCTCCCACCTGACCCAGGACCACCACAGACTGATTACACTCTATGTATTCATCATAACGTACTCCATGTGTCATCCCCCCCCCAGTCTCTCTATATCTCTATCGCTCTCTCTTTTCTCCTCCTTTACTCTCTCTCTCTCTCTTTAACCCCAACTGGTCCAGGCAGACAGCCATCCTTCAGGAGTCTGGGTCTGCTCGAGGTTTCTGCCCGTTAAAGGGAAGTTTTTCCTCGCCACTGTCACCAATCACAAGTGTTTGCTCCTGAAGGATTCTGTTGGGTCTCTGTAAACTTAATTTGATTCTGATTTGAATTGATAAAGCACTTTCTGACTCTGTCTGTGAAAAGTGCTCTATAAATAAAATTTACTTTACTTTACTTATACCTAATGTTTCTGAAAAACTAAGAAACTCCATTTTACCTGAAATATTTCAGTGTGTTTGTAGGATTAGTGGCTCAATGGCTGTTATACATTTCAGATTAGTAAATATTTTTGGTATTCTTATATGTCTGAACAAGTTTGAAATACTTTTTACAGTGTTAGAAAAAATAAAATGGTAAAGGTGTTTATTACTATTTGGGTTTGGGTAGAGGACACAATTTAACAATGATGCCACAACTCATTGACATTGACTGGTTTAATTATTCTACTTCAGATACCACAAATACATTGATACCTATATCATTATATAGGATAATACCCTGTTTGTATAACAAGGGATACAATACAAAGGTGTATTTGTTCACATAGCAGTTGGGATTTTTAAAATATATCACTGAAAGGAACACATTCTAGCACCAATAACTCTCTCAATAATGACTCTTCCAGTGACTAAAAAATGTCTCTCCTCACTTTCATGAAGCTGCAGACATCTTTGCCATTGTCACTGTTATAGTTGTGATATGAAATCCATTGTCAGCCTGTGTTAGAATGAGAAATGTTATATTTATTGTTTGAGTCAGCCCTTTACTGACTGATTTCAGTCACTGCAGATGTATGTATGTGGAAGTCAGAAGTTTTCTACAACAGACTCCTGCAAATGTTTGAAAATAAAGCCTTGTTAAAGAATGAAGGGATTCTGTCCACAGAAACGTTCCAGACAGTAGTTTGGAGTTGGTTAACATTTTATAGTTCACTTATAGAAATACTCTGAAATTCAAAATTTCAACCTTAACATGTTATTGGAGGACTTAACAAGACTTTGCTTCTTTTGTGATTTTTTTTCTACATTTTTTATTGTCATGTACAAAATCAAGGTCAGTGAAGTTATCATATTTGGTTCCTTTCCCATAAGTAGCAAAAAATAATAACAATCCAAGTAAATATGAAAAATACAAGAAAAATAACATGTAAGGTGAAAGGAACATGTATTTTAGAACATTAGAACATTGCCTTTAGAGCATTAGACCAACTTAAGGGCTGCTCCAGACCCCTGTCCACATCCACATTATCCCTTTGAACATCATTCCTTACATTAGTACCATTACTTCATGGCACCTTACAAAGCAGGTACACTCACTGTTCATGCAGAGGTGGACCTTTCAGACCCTGTAGACCACATTGGACCTGATGTTGTTGACTCACTGTCCTCACTGAAACTGTTGCTGTCACTGTCTTGTTATGTGTGCGGAAATGACCAAAAATAGTCACTTTCCCAATAAAGGGTTAACAGTGAAAAGTTGTAACTAAGAGCAGATGATTGGTTGTGTCCTAAAATGTAAACAGTTCTACACACCTGCCTCTAATCCAGTGGTTCCCAACCTTTTTTGACTTGTGCCCCTTTTTCACATTGCAAATTTCTGGTGACCCCAGACATTCAAAACAGAGACTTTTTTTTTTTTTGCTAAAATTCATTTGTTTTTGTTCATGTAATAGTTTGCTGTACTATGTTGCAAATAAACATTAATTTTAGATGACATTTAGTCTTTATAATGTATATTATTAAAGAAGGAGGCAGAACCCCATGTGGGGCCGCGACCCCAAGGTTGAAAAACACTGCTCTAATAGAAGACTTCAAATGAGGGCCCACTACCTTCTGCAGCTGAAGAAATACAGTAAAGATTCAGCCCTAAAACATTTGTCTGGCAACACTCATACAACTACTAAATCAAAAGCACCCAAACATGTTTAACTGAAACCCTGTCTCCAATTTACAAATGCTTTTCACTTTCTCCCTCTACTCCTTCAGAGGTCACATACATAGCACATCATCAAAACATTGCACACTGTGCTCCAAAGCTAAAAACTGCTAATTGATTCTATTACTACATGGTACATGAAATACTAATGAGGCATTAAGGAAAAGCCTGTTATTTACCCAAAGTTCAATCCAAATGGAGTCAGTGAGTAGAAACAGGACAATGTTAAGTGAAGGATCATAAAACCAGCATGGTTTAACACAAGACAATGTGGTTCCAACTGGAACCACATTAGAGGACACATGAGGCAGTGAATTTCATTTCACTTGCAGAAAACTAGTCCACATGCACTTGAGCAACATAACCACACACCTGGAAGAACGATGGCTCTGGCACAAGTCACATCACACATTCACATGCACTGCAGAAACCTGGTTACCCAAAAACGCACATACTGTACAGTCAAGCTCATTGGTAATCTGAGTCAGTCCCTTTCTGATCCCTGTGCTCAAATATTCTGTTTAAATGAAGCCCAATTTAGATTTTCAAGCAGCTTCTCTGTGATGATGAAATCAGCATTACTACAGGTTTATAATGACTATAGTTATATTTAACATGCATTCATTGGAAAGAAATTTATCAGGAACAGAAAGTCTGTCTGAGATACTTAACTTTAAGGTATTCAGGCTGCTGTGGACATGGGTAGCAGTCAGTACATATTTTTGCTGCCTAAAATGAGTCCCCCTAAAACACTTATAACAGTTTAAGTATACACTGTATTCAGAATGTTTTCAGTGTTTTACCATACCTCAATTTCCTGAAGGCTCTGCAAAGGGATCAGTAAAGTTCTATCGAATCTAATCTAATCTAATCTAATCTAATCTAATCTAACACTGTCAGTTTGTTTGTACAACTATATGATGGTATAAAATGATACAAATAAGCATCTCTCAGGTTCTTTTTGGTAAAAATGCTTTGTCAGTGGGCTTCGGTTGCCAAAAAAAAGTTTTGTGATTACTATTTGTTTTTATACATGACAAATTTTTAAATACTTCTCTAATGTGGGTGGTGGTTAATAATTCACGTGATATTTATCTCCCATTGGGCATTAAATGTTCAGCTCAATTTTCCCCCAGAAAAAAAAACTAAACACTATAACACAACAGATTTGTCTTTTATTTATGCATATTTATGACAGATAACAGACAAGGACATATTTTTTTGCATTACACTTGCTTTTTCTGGTAAAAAAAAAAAAAAAAAAAAATCTTTTGATAAAACTTCCTCTCTTAATGCTTTCACACTTGGACGCTGTTCTGGCGTTTTATGTTCTGTACGCTTGTAGTGTTCCTTCTTTGAGTAAAATCCAAGGAAACCAAGACACATCACTACCAGAGGTTAAGAGTTATTGAGCCAATGCAATAATGACATGTTGGGCACTGAAAAGGTCTTACTAATCAGTCAATTTCTTATTCCTACAAACCTCAGGAGAACTTTCACTTATTCATCAGGTGTGTCTAGAACAGGTCTAACGGTTCTACACTACTGTATATTTCTGTGGAAGAAACATGCTTTCAGTAGCTGACACCATTGCTCCATCAGCTGCTATATTTTGCATGCTTTGTCACTTCCCAGAATGCAAAGCACTCCTCAACCGGAGCTGTTAAAGTCAAGCTCACAGAGTTCATGTCATAGATAGAGGTCATCTCCTGTTTCCATCTCAAACTAATTGTTCATTTTGCTTATTTGGGACCAGAGACTGCCATTTGTAGAGCCTCTGTCTGGATGTTTTGATGTTCATAACTGCCCAAACAGATTACACAAAGGGAAGAACTACACTAAATGGACCCGAGGAATCACTTTACGCCTTCATCCACCCAGCCAGATCAGTAGAAATTACCAGGTCGATATGTGGCTCATCTGACCTGAGAGTAACAGGTCTATCTCTTGTCAGTTAGGACATCTTTGATGTGTGAAGATCTCCATTGCACAGCTGTTCTCTCCTATACCTTTATTAAGCTCCTTGTCTTGACTGCCATGTTCGATTGTGAAGGCGTCCTCTTACACACGTGCTGCAGAACTCAGTATTGATTGAAACATCTCATCTGTACTGGATTAGTCCATCACAATGAGAACCTCAGCGGACAATCGTCCAGTCAGCATTTTTAGATGCAAAGCCTCGCCTCCCCTTCATTAACCGTCTGCCTCACTTGCTAACACTCCTACGTCTTTATGCTCATCAAGCCCAGCCTCGTTAACAGCGCAGAACCCCTCGTTAACTATTCCTCTGCTTGTTAAAGAACAGAGTCTAATGAAAAACTTCCTCAAAGCAACTGAAAGAAAAAAAAAAAGCTTTGCTCGCATGTTTTTGGGGTTTTAGAAGTCTGATTCATCAATGTCTGAATCCAAAAGGAAGAAAAACATACAGTCTACAGCTCAGAACTGCATTAATACAGATGGAAAAGGTATGTTACATCAAAAGTATAAAAACAAAAAAAAACATATCAGGGAATTTGAGGTGAACGCCTCAAAGGACTGCTACGTCCTACAGCTGATGGAAACACAAAGTGTTAATATTACTCAATCCATCCTGTGATTTATAGAATACCACAAGAAAACACTATGAGGTCATTTTGACCTCTCTCACCTATTAAAATACATGTAACCCTGTTTGAATAAAAGCCTTATGTATCCCAGTTGATGACTTTTCCTAGTAGTGTATTATACATCTTATGCGTTTTGGGAATTCTGGATTAAAAGAGAGCGATAAACCAGCCAGAAAATGTCAAAGTCAAGGTGATCTGGCCATAACTCAAGAACTGAAGACATACGGATACAGTATGACAAAAGTCATGTGTGAAATTGGATACAATGATGAGAAAATGTTTAAGTCAGTTTCATGTTTAAAAAATGCTTGTTATCGTTCAGTATCAAACTCCTCTGTAACAAGTGGTGCCAGGCAAAACAACCCCACCCCTCACACATATTGTAGCTTATTTTGGCATCGATCCAGCTGATGTCATCATGTCTATGCGTGTGCTGATGTCAGCATATCAGTTGCCTCTATATATGTGCCTAGTTTGAAGTAAATTGAAACAAAATTGATGTTTTTATAGACATTTGAAATTCCACCCATTATAAGTAAATGGGAGGAGAAAAAAGATTTTAAAGAATGCATAAAAAATTTGAACTTTGACCTACTGTTCCCAAAAGGTAACCACATTTATTCTGGGTCATTGGCAATCTACAAACCCAATTTGGTTTGAATTCAACCAGTAGTTTTGCTGCTAAAGTGTAAACAAACAAACAAACCGAACCAAAAACAATACCCCTTGCCTCTTCTTCGGGAGGGGGTAATAAGAGTGAAGATCACATGTTTCTTGTTGGAATCATTAATGTAAGTGTAATAAGACCATCATGTAAAAAAGAAAAAAATACAATGTTAATTACATTTCTTCAAAATCGGATCTACATTATACAATGTAGAATACATTATTAAATAATAAGAATTTGGAAAGTCATACATTTAACCTGCAACTTCTCTGGCTGACAGAGGCGCCCATGAGATGGTAATTGTAGTTCTATATATATTGACGCTATGAATTTGTAATGTGATGTGTGTCAACCTCATCTGTGCATGCTGATATTTATGCAGCTCTGATGTTATTTTTAATCAGCACTGGTATGTAGCTAAATAGAAATGGACAAACACAACATATAGTATTTCTTAAAAATAGACTGAACGTTTCAGAGAAACAATGAAACAATGCACCAGTTATATCATAAACCTTAGTGACTCTCGCTTCCTAGTCCTGTTTCCTATACATTAGCTGTGTATTGATGTGTCTGTTTTTATCCCGCTGTGATGTCATGGTTCATGTGAGCAGATCAGCAGAAAAACAGGTCACTGAAGTCTGCAGTAAGCGTCATACTGGTTTTACTGGGAAAAACTGCACTCACACTACTAAACTCTTTGCATCATTTGCATGGATATCGATAATACGTTTACATAGCGATACTCTCTGTGTGTTTGGATAATTAATTCACCCTCCAGCGTTTAAGAGCTTAAGCCCGGCCTGCGGTTTAGTAACTTTGGATATTAAGGAAATCACACGGTGAGCCGCGTGTGTGTTAGCGTTAGCCGCACCACTGCATCAAGCTAATCCCTAAGCTAACAGTGAGCCTTTTCCACACACACTAAGCAGTATTTAATTTGGACAGCAGATATCCCCCAAGACTGACATTTGAATCTACTTCTGAGTGAAATTATCATTTTTAAACATAATCAGCTGGGGGTTTTACTGTACTTCTTTTGCATTGCTGGTTAGTTACTGGATTAGCATATTAATGAGACGAGACAGCATCTAAACATCTTTTAGGGCTATTTAGTACAGGATCAACTTTTTTTTTCTTTTATGTGATTTCATTTGAAACTGGTATATATTACATAATAAATCCCACTGGTGCTAAATAATGTTTAATCAACTGTAGCTCCTATGGTTGAACACATTTGAGATTATTCATTTGCATTTCATGATGCTGTGTTTTAATACTACTTATTTAACATTTCAGAGGCAGAGAATATACTTTGTATGACACTTCTGATTTGTCAGCTTTAGTTAGATTCAACAGAGATGCAAACGAATAAATCTGACATGATGACGGGTTGAAAATGCGGAAAATGTCTGCCAAGTTTTTCAATAATTACTTGCCATCTTTCAAGTGACAATGCCAGTTGTTTCTCAGATCCATCTGCTCAGATGTGAGGATTTCAGATGATTTGTTTGGTCATGTGTGACTGATAAGTGTTGACAAGAAGAAAACTGAAAAACCAAAACTGTCACCTTAGATTTAATGTAATTTACTTACCAATTTATGCATTAAATAATCAACAGAAAGTATGACTTGTATATGTTTTAATACTAAAATAATGACAAAAAACTTTTTAGTGGGGTTCTAGATCTGCACATTTCTTCCACTACTGATCAATTCTTATAATATCATCAATTCCCACTGCTGTTGGAGCAACATTTTACTTGTTGACTTCCATAACTGTGCCAAGAATATCAGGTTTATTATCTATGGGTTTAAGAAATCAAATCAGTCCAGTAAGTGTATAATAACCTGATTTCAGGCAGCTGAAAATTTAAATTTAACCAACAGGTTGTTTTTGTTGTGATCGAGCACTGCTGGTACATCAGCTGCTGTATCGATCCAGAATTGATCCAAACAGCAGCGGTCCATGTGTATGAGACCACTGGGGGTGAAAACATAGTGAGACCAAACCAGGAATGCTCAGAATGAAACAAACTAAAATGATTTTCATGTCATAATAACCTCATGCTCAGAAATGCTACAAGAGGTGGAGAAACAGTCTCAATATAACCAGAAATGAGTGATCAACTGTTCTATGACACAGAACTTCTCATAAGGTCAAGGCTTTATACTGTATGTGAGCTTTGTTTTGTCAGTTAAGTCAGTCTTAGTGTGTTCATCCATCACCGGATTAATGTTTCTGTGGTAACACACACAGGCACTGATGGAAGCCACACACACACACACACACACACACACACACACACACACACACACACACACACACACACACACACACACACACACGAAATAACAAATGTATCACCATAAGGTCTGTTTCCCATCAGCACCATGGGGAAGAAATCTGATGTGGAAACAACTCTGTAGCAGAGGCTTATGGGAAATTTATAAGAAAGGGTTGAGAGTTGTGTATGTGTGTGTGGTTTTAAAAGTGGAATACACACATATTCATACACATACTGGGTGAGAGAGAGCGATGTGTGTGTGAGTTAATCAATGTCGTGGATGTGAAGCTCTGACCTTTTCTAGTCAAACCACCTGCTGCTGCTGTAGAAAAACCACGTGTCTGAGTGTGCGTCAGTGTGTGTATTTTTGTGTGCGTCTTTGTGTGCATACCGCTTCTCTCTCTGCAGAGTGTACGAGCTCCTGAAGAAGCCCAAAAGCTCGTCCTCGATGGCAGCGTCAAAGGTGATGTTCAGTCTGTAAAGCCTCATTGGTTTCAGCTCGCGGTGCAACACCACCACATACATCTGATTGGCCGGGAAGGGGAAATGGCGATGGATGCGCATGGCTCCGCCCCCTGGCCTGTTCACGAGCCGTCCGCTGCCGCTGCCTTCTGCCGTGACGGACACCCGATCCACCTGAAACAAGATGATGATTTAATTGTCCATTTCAGCAAAGTAAGAAGGTTCTCGGTTTGATTCCAGCTGTGGGGACGTTTCTCTGTGGAGTTTACATGTTCTGCCTTTGACTCTATGAGTTCTCTGGGAGTACCCCATCTTCCTCCAACCATCCAAAGACATACATCTTAATTGGTTAGCTGTACAATCTAAATCACCCTTAGGTGTGAATGTGAGAGTGAATGGTTTTTCATCTGTACAAGTCAGCCCTGCAATGAACTGGCGACCTGTCCAGAAATATGCTCTAGCACCTCTGCAACCCTCAAGAGAACTAGACTGTTCAGAAAATGACTGAATAAATGAATTTCATTACCCTTTTCATTAATATCACTTAGGGATAGAGAGATAAGGCCAAGATGCATGTATTAAATTAAATTTGAACTGAAGATCATCTGGTTCTGTCTTTAGCATGTGGCTAAAACACAATCCAAATACCATCTCCAGCAGCTCTGATGCAGCTCTATTCCAAACGCTTCTATTGTTCAACAGTGACCTAGAGTTTAAAAGGTTAAGTGTATTTTCAGCCTCGACCGACAGTTAAAATCATTGAGCAAAAACCAAAGTGGAAAACTGGGTCAACTGTCCCAGATCCTGGATCATGGGAGGACCCAAAAGACCACCTATCCTCTAAGCAATCTGCTGAAAACAATTTTCCTTTCCTTATAATCCTAAAATAGTTCAATCTGTTTTGCTACTGTAAGATGCCGGCCCTTTCCCTCCTCTTTTAGTGTTTCCAGATCAGCACTTTCAAATTTCCTTTGGTTTGGATGGGTGAAGAAAATAGAAGCTGGTTTGGGATCAGTTTGACACTTCTCCAACTTATACATTTCATAGGCTGTGCATTCAGGGCGGACAGATTGGATGGACATCGGGTTCATTCCGTCTGCCCCAATGGCTGTTCAGGAGGTTATAACTTGTCCATATGTACTAGACAGCTCAGCCAGACTGCACTCACATCCACAAAGTTACATTCAGAAGTTCAGACAGCCAATTGCGTTGCCTTTTCAAGTTACAATTACCAGAGTGTTTAGATATAACAGTTCTGACATTACACCAAGGATATCAATGTATTGTACTGCAGGGATATGGACTGATCCCATGCATGTGTTGGTGTGTTAATGCACAGCCTATGCTCTGAGTGTGTTTGTGCTTGAGTAAAGAGGAGCATGAAAGTGAATGGATTATACCGTCATAAAGTCTGTGGCCATTCTTCACAGTTAGGCTGCTTTCACATGACAAGCAGAATCTGTTTGTGGTTATTTTGTTCAGATCTCTGAGCTGCCGCTTTCTAAGTAGCACAGGGAAGTACCTTACACCGTGGTGGTCGGCTGCTGCTGCTGCTGCTGCAGTTGTTGTTGCTTTTGTGTATGATTCAGCTGCCAGTGGGCATAGCTTTTACACAATGATAGGTAATCGGGAAGGTTAAAATATAGGACGAAAAACCTCCCGAATATTTTGGGGTTTTGAGTGCATTGACAATTCTGAATAGTTTTTGAGCAAGAAACCATCAGCTCTATCCTGCAGCAGTGACCTCCAGTAAAGTCAGCACCTCAGACAAGAAGAGAGAAATGAAAATGAAAAAAATATAACACAGGTGCCTGGGATTTTATGGTCAGGTATTTGAAAAGCATAAAAAATTTAATGGAAGATGCAGTTGCCACAACTACTGCCCCATCTGCAATGAGGAGTATTAACCCAGAGCAAGGTGAGACATACATGTAGCTAATTTAAACATTTGGCGGATGCTGAGAGCTACCACTTAGTTCGAACGTTAACATCCAGGTATTAGCTTGTATAAATCTTAATATAGTGCATGCTGTGACTGAGGAGGGAGGTGCGACAATTGTATTGGGGAAACACACAGTATGCCTACTCTCTTTTTTAGCCAAAACATTAGACATAGTATATTCTGAACGTCTCCAGCTGTTGTTCTCAGCCACGCATCGTTTCAACAGCCCTTCCTCCACCCAGCACCCATATATAAGCTCTGCGCCTCACTCCCTGGGGAGGACTTATCAACATCACTGTCAAATTTCTGCTGTGTTGAGTTTTATACACACCCCTGGGGAGTGAGAAGGTCATAGTCCCGATTCCAAATATTACCTTTAAACAAATTCTCTTTTAACATAATAGCAACTTACACATAAGTAAAGTATTTACACATCCTTATCAGAAGAATTTAGTAGTTAGAATAGAGCAACAAGCTAACCATTAAAACATTTTTGCAGCTGCTGAAAGTGAAAAGACCAAAACTGTTAGAGGATTTGATGCTTTGACCAGTGTCCCATGTTGTACAGGACAAATCATCACAGTAACAAGACATAATACACTCATGGACCCTTTACATTTACTGTCTTTCTGCAGCCTCCATGCCTTTGCTGATTGAAGTGGTTGCTAAGCAACACCTGACTCACAGCCAGGTGTTCTTAGCAAGGCTGAATTTGTCATTATGTTGAAGTGACAGCTACCATATGTGCAACAAAAGGCGTCTAAGGTTATAGAAAGTGACAGTACATTTGACAGTTAAAAGGGCAATCATCAATATTAAAAAAAGCTTTTAGTAGAAGTCAAGGTTCATCAACAGTTGCAGAGTCAAATGGGCCAGCTAAGACATCAAACTGTCAGTCAGCAACTTTGAAAAGTATATTAAATGAAAAAAAGAAGCCTCTCCATTAGTACAAACCCTAACAGGCATTTTGCTTTGTGTTGGTGATTATGCTTGTGGTCAGGCTAAACATGGGTGGGAATATACTGCAAATCAAAGAGGCCGAATCCACTGTGCTGTAATCATTATGGTTAAAGTTGTCCTCCCTAGGAGACGAAACGAACAATGGAGTGAAGGAGATGTCAGTCAACAGTCTGTAAATGCCCACACAGCTCTGAGAAAAGGTCTAATCAGGGAAAGCGAGTGAAAACGCCTGTGGGGGTGGAACATACAAAAGGGTCTGTAGATACATTTTTTTACATGAATGACATAATTTTTCCTGTCTAACCCCACATAATCATTGAATAATCCTAAACAGAACTAGAGTTTTTGGTAAAACACACAACTAAATCTACACGCATGTGTGCATTTTTGCAAGATAAAGGCCCAATCCCAATTGACCCCTTGGCCCTCCCCCTTACCCCTACCCCTCCATTTTGCATGTTCACATGAAGGGGTAGGGGTGTCCCGATTCTTGATGAGTCGGAGGGGAAGGACTAAGGGGGAAGGCTGTTGGGCCCTCGAAATGAAGATTTTTCAGGACCACACTACAAACGGAGGGGTATGAGAAATCTCCCATAATTCTATTCGAATCATCGGCAAGATGGAGGTAAACACAGCAACAGAGTGCAGCAGTGTGATGAAAGAAACACACAAATACAAGTATTCTCTTCATAAACAACTAAATCTTTTGATCGATGGTTTAATGCTGTTTTAATGTGTTATAGGTCACATTTCTGCAGTTTATAGTTGATAGACGCAGACGACCAAAGCCCATACAACAGAGACGGTTATAGCTGCTGACGGCATGGGGAATTCTTTAGGAAACAAAGCTGTTGCATCTGTTAATAGCAACATTGATGACTGCTGATGACGTAACAGCTCTCGAAGAGTTGTCTCATTTCATAAGGGAATGTTTCAACCCTTAGTGCCAAGTGCAAGGGCCAAGGGGGAGGGGTAAGGGGGAGGGCCAAGGGGTGAATTGGGATTGGGCCTTAGTGGCAATGGTGAAATGAATACATCTCGCCTCATCCTTGTCTTACAAGCATTTATGAATACCTACAGTGGCCAGTGGTCCATATAGATCAGGGGTGTCAAACTCATTTTAGTTCAGGGGCCACATACAGCCTAATATGATATCAATCGGGCCGCACCAGTAAAATAATATAAATAATAGGATAAGAACTTATAAATAATGTCAACTCCAAAGTTTTTTTCCATGTTTTTGAGTGAAAAAAGTCAAATTCCATAATGAAAATGTTTACATCTACGAACCGCACTTGAACGCAACATGGACAAATCTGATCAACCTGAAAATTCTTAAGAAAATTAAGCGCAATTTTAACAATCTTACGCCTCAGTTTATCATTTATACATGCATCACAACTTACAGATCACAGTGGATCTACAAATACACAAAACATTTAGTAAGAGGCAGAATATTGGTCCAATTCCACATACTTCTCTTAAGACATTTCAGGTTATTCATATTTTTTGTGAAAGGCTAGTCTGTAAATGTAAACATTTTTTGTGTAATATACATTTTTTACACTAAAACAAAGAGAAAAATGTGCCTTTTTCATTATTTATAGGTTATTATGGTAGTATTTTACTGGTCTGACCCACTTTAGATTGAATTGACCCAATATGATTTGAACATCCTTGATTGATAACATCTTCAGTGTAATTTTTGCATTTCACAAATTCATCCCAGGGGCCGGACTGGACCCTTTGATGGGCCGATTTTGGCCCCCGGGCCATATGTTTGATGCCTGTGATATAGATGAAGACCTGTTTATTCTAAAGCCCCATGTGAAAAACTTGTATCTACTTTATATCACTGTGTTGTGAAAAGGCCAACTCACACCAATACAACTAGATAAGATGGTACAATGGTACCTTGACAAGTGCACAAGCCATCGCTTGGTCAGTTTTTTGCTTTGAGTTGCAAGCCAAAATCTGAGTTACGAGTGAGCTTCAGATACCCTGCTGCTAGTTGTCGTAGCCAATAAAAAGACAAATACTGGAGGACAGCTAGTAGGTATACCGCCATCTCTCTGCTCACCATGGCTTCTTGAGGAGTACTGATGGGTTCCTCTGGTCAACCCCATTTTTATATATCCTACCAGGCAGGCATGTGGCTATTTCATCCCTCTGCTGCAGCTCCCTGTGGCTTTGGAAAATTAATAATGAGTATTTAATTACAATTTATTCTATTTTAGTTTGTTGTTTTTTAAATGCAATTCTAAATTTGAAGATTATGGGGACATTAGGTATTACAGGTATTATCTCCTGCTGTACAAAAAAGTCTGGTTGCTGTCTAGAGGGGAGGTGTTGAAACGCTTTGCTGCACGTCTGGCAGAGGTGAAAAGAGGTCACCCAGATGACCTCAAACACATCTACATACGTCAATATGCATTGGATTCAATAAAATTACACATAGGTTCAACGCATGTTACTCATAAGGTAGAAATTAGTTTTGGATACGCTAGGCATTATCTCAACGTATTTCAACTTATGCGGCTGAAATGGAATAATGGCATTTCAATTAATTTCAATGGGGAAAATTGATTTGATATATGAGAAACTGAGTTACAAGCTCGGTCACAGAACAAAATAACTCTTAAGTCAAGGTACCACCTATATCTTCTCTATAGCAATGACCCTGTTTCTCCATTTTTACTGCCTGCTTTTCAGGCTTTGAGGTTTTGTGTAGCTGGATATGTAACATCTAAAAAAACACTGAGCAACATAAAAAAAAAAAAAAAACATAATTTAGAAGTGGTCCTGATTGTGTGAATGTTGATTGATGCATACTAATTAGGTAAACAAAGAAAACTGTTTGACACTGTTCTGTTCTTTGGCTTCTCATCAAAACAAATGTGTACTCAAGTGGAAAAATATACTGGTGATAACAGTAATGATATGGTCAGTTGGTTGTGGTTGGTTGTCATAAAACAAATTAATGACTTTCTGATAAACTGAAGATTTTCTGTGTACTATAAGACCTACACTTCCAAGCAATTATGATGCTGATAGATGGTGCAGTGGCGTCATCATGTGCAGTCTGAGGAATCAATGTATCTTCTGCTCGATACATAATGCCTGTGAAGTGGTTACGTATTTGTGATAGTAGAGTCACGTTAGTGAATTCATATTTGTGATGGAGAAAGCGCAATCGTGAAGTTGCATTTCGTGTTTGTAATTCTGGATGTCAAAACTTTTTCATTCCTATTCTGACGGATAAAATACACAAAATATATTTTATGTATGATTGAACTCATTCAAGAGTTTACAAATATTTATTTTTTCCACAACTATATTTATTTTTGCACAACTACAGACTAATATACCTGCATTTCTATCTCATGCATATGAATATTTTGACAGCTTCCTTACCCCATATTTGTTCTAGTGATCAGCATCCCATAGGACTTGTGGCATCTTCAAAATGATGTGTTTATCATGTTGCTCAGCATATGAATACAGATTGGAGACAGTAGTATTAGTACTATCTAGTATCAATAAAACGGTAAAAATGAGATGGTCGAGGAACTCCCTGGTCAATTCTTTGAGCAGTTTCATCTTTTAGAAGTGTTTGTGTCTCACAGCTACATAAATAGAGGAAACATTTAATTATTAACTATGATTTCTTCAGGGGAATGGCTACCGATGACTCTGAGATGACGCTGTCTCATGGTAACAAATGAGTTATAAAATATTGAAGAAACACACTGTATCCTATATAATACTACATTCTAGAATCGCCCACTGGTGATATGATAAACTGCGTTACAGGCAACGCCGTCTGCTTCATACAGGTCAGTTCACATCACTGAGACAGTATCACACAAAACGCTCTTTCAGCTGACTAATTTTTTATGTTTCTGTTTTCAGCAGTCACCTCTTTATCATAAAAGACTTCATTACCATTTCATAACTTCATTGAGATTTGACAAAAAGTTGATGGCAATGGCTCAAATATTTTCTATTTGCAAACTAAAGAAAAGGTTATAATAAAATAATAATACCACTATTTTTACCTTTCGGTTCCAAACAAGAGGCACCTGCTATGAGGCAGGTGTGAAAAGTGCAAAAATCATTTTAATTAACTAACAATTTATTTGTTATTTGCCTGCTTAGTGTCAAAATAGAATGTAATTGCTGTACGATTATGCAAATTATTCTGGCCACAGTGTGCACAGACCAGGTACTTGTGCCTTTGTGTCAGTAAATTCTGTTTGTATTAGATGCCCACTGCTGGCAAACCTGAAAGTAAATTCACTCTACAAACATTGGTATATCCTCTGAGTTTTCTATATTAACCATAAAACACCCTATAATGTGAATAATCCTATGTGTTCTATTCCTGAAAATCTAAATTTAGGAAGCTGAGCTGGTATTAACAGAGTACAGAGGACTGAGGTGGAGATGGAAGTCCTCCTCAATTATCATTAGCAGCAGTGCATGATGGGAACATGCTGGGTAGGGTGGGAACCTCTGGAAAACCTTTGGGTTTTGACTTGTCACACATCAGCAATCCTTAGCCAATCAAACAACAGCGAGCGTGTCATTATCTATTTGTGTGAGTGTGTGTTTGTTCTTTGATGAATGAAGTGATCGAAATGAACAGAGAGCCTGCTGACACACAGAGGAAACATTGGGGATTAGAAGGATGTTTTTCAGGGTTTTCTGGTGAGTCAGCGAACGCAGCGCCAGGGTTCGGACTGTCTTCAAACATTCCACTCAACAAAAATGCATTTTAATTTTGTTATTTTATTGCCTGTCAGAGGGATTTTGATGTCTAAATACTGTTTCTCCAGCAATTTCAATACTACACACTTATTGATATCTTCGTGATTAAATCTTTTTTGCTGCTCATGTGACATTCAAAAGTTCTGCAAGTTTATTTGAACTGAAATAAACTGAAATCAATGGCAGCTCGGGGGAGACAAAATTAATTTAAGAACTGATGATGTGAAAAAAAAAAAGAACTGATGATGTGTTTTGTACATTGTGAAAATACACATTCATGAAATACAATACTGGTGTAAAACCACTTGGATGGAGCTTTGAGTGCTTTTCCTTGAATGCTGAATGCATTTCACACATGTGGCCTTACGATGAATCTGAAAACAAGGAGTTTATCGCAACCCCCCCACACACACACATTCTCTCTCTCTCTCTCTCTCTCTCTCTCTCTCTCTCTTTTTTTTTTTTTTCTGGCGGCTGGGTCTATTTTTATTCTCAGTTTTGTTTTTTGGCCTTTTCACATCTGAACAATTTTTTCTTCTCATATCACATTAATTCTGTGGATACCTTAGGAGACCTGCCTGGCACTCAACAACACCTCTTAATTCACAGTGTGCTCACACACAAAGACACATACACACACAGACAAAAAGGGGTCTGCAGGGTTTTTAATTGGCCTCTGCCCAAATTAGACAGATTTATCCCACTCTCACATTAGCCAAGATGACCGGCCTGAAAAATCAGGTTGCTAAGGCGTTTCTCTGAGGCTTTCTCTTTCCACACGCTAGTCTCAAAAATTGGGCTGAAACAGCAACTTTGACGGTTAATTAGCCTCGTTAAGGAAATCTCTGAGGCCAAATCTGGAAATAAACAGTCTTTGTTAGAGAGTAGGTTGTTTTCAAACAAAGACAGCCAACTTCCACATGCAAACAATGAGGTCTGTATGGAAAGAGTCTCAAGAAAGTTAACTACAGTATAAAAATGCACTACATACATATGCTCAACCTGACTGCACTTTTTTTCTAAGTCCAATGATTTGGAAAAAAACAACAAAAAAAGGCAATATTAGTTTACTATTGGAAGGTTTCAGCAGATGTGGATAGAATCTCAGTCTGACAAAATCCAATACATGGGCATCATTTGCAAACTGTTTATATTTTTGTGCTCATATAAGTGTTCAAGTGCATTTCTTCTTACTTTTCACTCATCCTCTCAAAAAACAAAGTGTGGTTTTGAGGTAAAACTATGAAAGCAAGTCTGTGTGACCAGCCTCTGTGAAACACTTATTTCCTGCTGCTCCATGTTTTGATGATATGTGGACAAAACTACAATTCTGGATCAATAGTGGGGTTAATTTAGCATAAAATGTTGGAAGAGGAGCACTTCTTTGAATCAAAAAAGGTTGGAGGTGCTCTTTGGATTGTGACATATATATTATCAGGAAACAGTATTTTTTTTTTTTTTTTTTTTTTGTGTCATTAAATGGGGTTAAATTGTTTACGAAAGATATATGTTTTATACAGCTGGAGGTTTAACTGGATGATAGTGACCCTATCATAGTACGTTTTGAAACAATGGTTATATATACACTGCCTGGGCAAAGAAAAGGGTCCACACCTGAATTAACAATGCAAAAAGCTATGACATTCCTTTGGATAATTACTACAGGGATAAATATTTTTCAAATGGAAACACCTCTAACTGATGCAGTTAGTAGCGTCTCATTTCATAAACAACCATCAGTTTGATAGAGAGCATGAACACTAGACAATGCCAGGATTCATCAGGCTTGTGAAAGAGTGGTTCAGGAGCATAAGACATCATTTTTACTCCTGGATTGATCACCATAGACTCCAGACGTTGAAAATCTTTGAGATGCAATGAAGAAGACTTTACACAGAAGTCTGACTTTAACATCACTGATACAAGACCTTGGCAAAAAAAAAGTAAGTCTTGGTGGAAATACATGCTGTGACATTTGTTGTAGCCTTGCATGGCATAAACGACATGATGAGTGAATGCATCCTGTAATCAAAGCTAAAGGCGACCCAGTGAAATAGTATGTGTTGGACTTTTTTTTTAGATCGGGCTGTGTATAATAGACAAAATGTTTATCATACAACAGAGAAAAATGGATCATGTTAGGAGAGACAAACAACAGATGTCCAGATGACAGGGACTCAAACTGGAGTGAGGTACACACATAAGGATTTTCTCAATCTAAAGAGATTTTTTATCCATTACAGATAACACATGAAGGTAAAATATCAGGCATTGAACAGTTTTGATCGTACTGTGTCCACAAAACGATTCTGACCCACCACTGATTAAGAATCTAGTCCTCCAAGCCAGAAATCTTGTGTGATCAAACGTAATCTAACAAAAATGTAGAAGAAGAAACTTAGCAACAACCGGAAAACACAACACACAACATGGAAGAGGACATACGAGAAGGGGGAATGATGGTGTTCTTTGGACTATTTATGACAGAAAAACCCCAAACTAAAAAAAAGAAACAAGTTAGGTCGGCCATGCTTGTTTTTATCTACGCCTGCTTCCTTGTTCCTCAGTCAGCTCGCATCTTGATTGGCTACATTCTGTTCCATGTCACAATTCACTGAGTCATGACTCAGGAGTTGTCGGCTCTCCCCACACATATGAAGATTTTTGATCATAAATATTGAACAACTTTAATATTTATGATTGTCGGCCCCCGATCCATTTCCGAGCCGATTATCAAGACAAATTCCCTCTTAACACACCTCCGACCACAGGGTAATCTTATAGGGTAACCTCATAACACATAAATTAATCTGGCGTTTGCTGTCCTTGGTTGGGAAAGGGGAAAATCGGGACAAAAACAGCCCAATTATCATTATGTGTGTACCCTGCTTTAGTGCTCATGTGATATACACTACTTCGCTATCAGGTCACTCCAAAACTAATTTTACACCATCACGTCTGTGAATATTTATCACTCCTACAGGATGACTGCCACACACTTTAGTTTTAGTTGGCAGAGAATATTGTTCAGATTCATCTAAATTGAGACCATTAAAGTGCACTTTCTAAAAACCGACAAAAAGATGAACTTCAGCATTCACATCAATGGTAACTGTTACTACCAGTCTTACCCCTATATTACTATTGGTAAGACTGTTAAGTGGTCTGTTGCACCAGAGTTTTAGGAACATTGCTTTTCTCTGAAGTCAATCACTTTTCATCGGACCTGTATCAGTCATCTGGGACATAGGATGACCAGGCATGAAAAGTAAAACCTTTGGTTTTTGTTTGTTTGGATACCTTTGAGACAGCATTTCAAGAATTTCAGACACTGGACACTACTGAGGAACCTGCTGTGTTGGTAGTGCTTGAGGGTCATATTTCATAACATACTGGACCTTCAATATAGAGAAAATAATCAAAAGTTGCATCTGTGTCACCACACTATCTGCACTAACTACTGAATTTGTTGTGACACTCGTTACATTCACACTTGTTAGACCAGGCTCCAAACTCTGGATAACATCAGTTAAAGTTGGTGCTATCACCTTTGGACACTGAATGGACAATCATGAAGTTCATTACCTCTGCCAAGGAGGTTATGTTTTTGCCGGCGTTGGTTTGTCTGTCTGTGTGCAAGATAACTCAAAAAGTTATGGACAGATTTGGATGAAAATTTCAGGAAATGTTGATACTGGCACAAGGAACAAATTATTGAATTTTGGTGGTGATCGGGGGGGGCACTGATCTGCCTTGGCGGAGGTCTGCGCTCTCCGAGTGCTTTTCTCGTTCTATATACATTTTTACTTTTATGATACAAACCATCATACCTCAAGACGGTCTGAGTGGAGCACAATGAACCGTGTGGCGTTGACACACTCCAGCTCGATGCTGACATCCCCAGAGAAGGTGAAATTGTCCATGTAGACAGCGAGCCGTAGGTCGTAGTGTCGTGGCCTCAGGGAACCTGGCAACCGGGAGTTTCTCCACGGCTGAGCGGCCTCCTCATCCCCCCTCTCCCCCATCCTCTCTCCTCTGCTTCCATTCATCTTCCCTGATCCACTGGAACCTCGTGAGCCCAGCTCCCCCGTCATCCCATCCCGGTCACGTCCGCCACATTCCTCAAAGCGGACACTAAGGACAACAGCCACCGCTGTGACAATGATGAGGGTGAGGATTGACAGGGCAAAGCCCAGGACCAGTCTTTTGTGGACTGTGATGTGCCGTTCAGTGGTTCGAGGCCGGACCACAACTGACTCCGCCCACTGGTCTGAGAGGCCACGACCATTGCGCATGGCACCGGGGCTACTGTCGTTAAGTCCCATTTAGTTAAAAATGTCACTGAAATGAAAAAAAATGTCCTTGGCGTTCAGAGCAACAAGAGATTCTGCTTCAGAAAGTCATTCATCTACACTCAGGTCAGATTCCTGTTTGTTTTCAGACGATTGTTTTCTGAAAAAGATTCATTCATGTGGCTTTATCGAAGTGGGTTCCAGTTCTCAGTCAGTCAAACTTCCAGCTTCTGCTGCTGAAATGTCAGGAGTTTTATTTTGGTCAAAGTGAACTCTGACCTCCGCGCTACTGGACGATTATGAATGTCCTTCAGTTTTGACTCGAGAAAGAAAATCAACACCACGGTGCGTCTTACATCTCAGGCAACAAAACTGACAAACCAGAAATGATGAGATAGTCGTGTGCATTTTGGTTTTGTGGTGAGGAGAAAAAAATCAATTCTGCATGGCTCAATTTCAAGTGTAGAGGAGGCTGAGGGGGAGGAGGAGGAGGAGGAGGAATGCTGTTGAGGATATGGCTATACAGTGAAAGTACCATCCATAGACTTTCAATGGAAGCTGCTGGCTCAGCTAAACTTTAAACCCCACAAACAAACCCCACACAGACAGGAGTGTATAACTGAATAAGATTCAACAGAGGAGTCACAATTTAGTAGAATTCCCAACCAAAATATGCATCAGCATCACTTTTCAGCTTTTCAATGACTGCCAGATCAACTCACAATTATGACTGGGATTTTACACTAAACCTCAAACTAACACATGAGACTTCAAACAGCAGCTACAGTGGCCCTGGGTAGTTCTAAAGTTAATTTCTTTTGAATGAAAGCTCTTCGATATCTGCAGTAGAGCATAAATAAACCCCTATCGGACTATTATGGGATTATTATGATGATACAGTGGGAGACCATACAGAACATAAGGGTTTAGTATTAGGAGCCACAGATGCACCACAAGTTTCCCTTAAGGAAGATAATGATTACATCTCACTTTTGGAGTCAGTCAGTGCACTAAAAGGGGGTCAGTATGTGTTTATACAGTGCATTAAATTATTTTTTATACATTGGTAAATTAAGAAAATATGCCACAGGCTACTGAGGTAAAGTTTTGGCCCATTTTGACAGGTATTGATCTTTTTTTTTTACCCTGCACAAATGTTCTTGTAGGAACTTTAAAGTTGTTACTTTGAGCCAGATAAATTGATTTTAAGTATGAAAAGTAATCCACAGACTGTAAACTGTATATCCTGTGGACTGAGATGATAATAAGAGTACAGATAGGCTGTTGTAAAGGCTTCCACTTGACTTCTATATCCCTTATGTATATGTAAGCTGGAAACGGTGATATTTAATAAAGGCTAGAACTCTGTCTTTTTGGTATTTGCCTCTGTATCTCTTCCTCCTGCTCTCTGGAGGGGGTTATAAGTGGATAATTTACAACCAGCATGAGGGTTTATTTCACCGTGGAGGAGATCATTCATTCGGCTACTCCGTCGGGTATAAACGATCCCTGCTTTCCAGCTAACGGGGCTGATGGATAAAAATGGATTAAAAATGAGTGATACACGGAGTATAGGGATTAAACAGGGGGGGAAAAACGGGAACCAAGAGGAAAAGACGCAATAATAATAATAATAATAATAATAATAATAATAATAATAAAATAAATGAAAGCAGCTCCACTCCTATGTGTTAATGAGATCAGTCCGGTTTTAATGACCGATCGGTAACGGCCCGTGAGATGGGATCCGATGAAGTCCTCCAGTCCTCCGGTAACTTCTCCTTTCCGGTCCCCGCTGGGGAGCAATGAGCCGCGCGTCCGTGTCTCCCGGCGGTCGGTCCCTAGGGCGCACGGAGACCCCCCCAGTTCCCGGTGGTGGTCCGATATTAGACTAGTTTCAGTGGACAGGAGAACCACTCTGACCCCTTTAAGTGCTCTTTTTTTTAATCCCCCCACCTACTGAGGCAGTCACCGTTAAGTCCACCCGGGATCCGCACCGGCACCGGCACCGGCAGAGATCCGTTAAAACAACCAGGATGTCACAGAAGCCGGAGAAATCCACGCAGAAATGACTGAGTTGGCTCTGAGACGAAAAAAAGAAAGAAAGAAAAACATCTGGGAAAAAATAGCTCAGTTCAGCATAAAGTAAAGACTGGGGATCCGGTAAAAACAATAATAATAATAATAAAGTAAATAAAAATAAAAAATAAAAAAACCTGGGGATCCCTTTGGCACGTCACAGATCAGGTTCAGACCCGGGGACCGTTTAGAGAAAAGATCCTTGAAAGCGCCGCCGGTGATCCAGTAAATACACAATAAATCCCTTAAAAAGGACCGGATCGGTTTCCATGGAGTCCAAAGTAGAAATGAGCCGTGTCAGGCGGATTATCCCGGGTTAACACCGGGCACGAGCCCCTCCGCTTATTAGACCGGATCCTGTTTAACTTTTTAGCCCACAGAGAGCTGCTGCTGCTGCTCCCTCAGCTCCACTCCTGCTGAGGATGAGGAGGATGGTGCACGGTGATGAAGCTCTCCTGACCGCATCCCTCCATCCGCCGAATAGGAGGAGGAGAAAGAAGAGGAGGAGGAGGAGGAGGAGGATGGTGGTGGAGAGGAAGAGATGCGTGCAGCCCGTTCACCCAGTCGGTGTGTATTGGTGTTAGAGCACGAGCTGCTGCTCCAACGAGAGGCACGCGCTGTCTGAGAGAGAGAGAGAGAGAGAGAGAGAGAGAGAGAGAGAGAGAGAGAGAGAGAGAGAGAGAGAGATGGGGATGGTACACCCACCCAGATCCACTCCAAACTACTCCTTCTGTTCTATTCTCTGGATATATTCAACGGCAGACAAAAGAAAATGTAAATTAATGACTAAAGAGAGGTGAGAAACACACACAAACTGACATGTGTTCAGCAGAGGTGGAAAGGCCTGAAGAAGGAGACCAGGGTCGTTTCTGCTTCTCTTATTCCACTGCAAATTAGTTCTGTAATACTTCCTGTGTCAGGCACTCTTCTAAACTCCTACATTTCACTTTTTTTTTTTTTTTTTTGAAATAATTACTTATTACTTACTATTAAGGGCAGTGGTTAGCACTGGTGCCTCACAGCAAGAAAGTCCTGGGTTCGATTCCAACACCAGTCGACGGGGGGCGGGACCTTTCTGTGTGGAGTTTGCATGTTCTCCCCATGTCTGCGTGGGTTCTCTCCGGGTACTCCGGCTTCCTCCCACCATCCTAAGACATGCACTAATAGGTTAATTGGTTAATCTAAAAATTACCCATAGGTGTGAATGTGAGAGTGATTGTTTGTCTCTATATGTCAGCCCTGTGATGACTTGTCCAGGGTGTACCCTGCCTTCGCCCCTATGTAGCTGGGATAGGCTCCGAGCGACCCCCGTGACCCTAGTGAGGATAAAGCGGGTTCAGAAAATGAATGAATGAATAATTACTTGAACATTAGTTCTGGGACTGTTCTATGTATGCCTGTTGTTTTATATCTGGGTTCAAGGGCCTATATGCAGTATTTCTACTGTCAACTAGTTCAAAAATGACCTGAAGTTATGATTAGAGTGTTTAGAACAGGGGTGTCAAACTCATTTTCTTTCAGGGGCCACATTCAGCCCGATTTGATCTCCAGTGGGCCGGACCAGTAAAATAATAACAGAATAACCTATAAATAATGACAACTCCAAATTTTTGTCTTTGTTTTAGTGTAAAGAAAAAAAAAACATTAAATTATGAAAATTCTTACTTTCCTAAACTATCCAAACAAAAAAGAAGAAGAAAAATAAGTGCAATTTTAACAATATTCTGCCTCAACTTATCATTTCTACATGTGCGTTATGGATCAGATCGACAAAGATTCTAAACAGTAACAGGCAGAAAATAGTTAAAATTGTGCGTAATTTTCTTTAGACATTTAACATAGTTCATATTTGTTCAGGTTATTGACATTTTATTATTATTACAGGATAGTTTGTAAATGTAGATGTTTTCATATTATTTTTTGCACTAAAACAAAGACAAAAATCTGAAGTTGTTAATTCTAGATTTTCTGTTTGATTTAAGATTTTTTGCTAAATTTAAGATTTTTTTGGCTTAATTCAAGATTTTTTTTTTTTACTTAATTTAAGTTTTTTTTTTTTTGCTTAATTCAAGATTTTTTCCTTAATTAAAGCTTTTTTTTTTTTTTTTGCTTAATTCAACATTTTTTGCTTAATTTGAGATTTTTTTTTGCTTAATTCAAGATTTTTTTTTTTTACTTAATGGAAGATTTTTGCTTCATTCAAGCTTTTTTCCTTAATTCAAGCTAATTTTTGTTTTTTGCTTAATTCAAGATTTTTTACTAAATTTAAGATTTTTTTTTTTTTTTTTGCTTAATTCAACATTTTTTCCTTAATTCAACCTAAATTTTTTTATTTCTTAATTCAATTCAAGACTGTGGAATTTTTGCACTTCACAAATTCATCCTAGGGGCCGGATTGGAACCTTTGGCGGGCCGCATTTGGCCCCTGGGCCACATGTTTGACACCCCTGGTTTAGAACGAAGAGCTTTGAAGGGACACCACAGATGCCAGTGTACTGGATTGTAAAGATATGAACTGAATACATTGACACCTACTGCCTGGTGGGTTTATGTGACCACTAGAGGAAGTAGTGAGTCACTCTGCCAGTCAACACGGTGAGGAAAACTCAGACCTGGATAGTAACAAGATGGTATGAGAAACAACTTTTAGAGTCAAATAAAGTGACAAAAACCAGAAGCACTGTTGTTTTTACCACTGGACACAGCTCTAAATGAAAAGAATGGAGTTTGATGCTGAAATGACAGTGCTTCTTAAAGTTACTATGTATGTTTTTATCTTAATAAGTTCACTGTTTGTTGATCGACGGTTCAGACTAAACTGTGACAGTTCTGACCTTGTTTAGATTATTCCAAACAGATCTTTAATGCAACTATTGACAGCACAAACTGCACCAAATGTGGAGGTGATTTGTGTTTTTTTTTTTTTTGTTTGTTTGCTGTTTTCTGTCTAAAAACAGAGCTAAGCTAACAGAGCTGTAATGTAAACTATCAGCTGATGCAGCAAGTATAGATAATAAAGCATAGTGTGTTTATGATGACCGCCTAAATACCATGCTATGAGTTTTAGTCTGTAGCATGAAATGTGATGATACTGTAATACAGGTGTGTGTATTCAGTAAGTGATACAGTCTGTGGATACACAGGCCCAATCCCAGTTCACCCCTTGGCCCTCCCCCTTACCTCTACCTTTCCATTTTGTACATTCATGTGAAGGGGTAGGGGTGTTCCGATTCTCGATGCGTCGGAGGGGAAGGGCTAAGGGGGAGGGCAGTATAGCCCTCGAAACGGAGATTTTTCAGGACCACAAAATGGAGGGGTATGTGAAATCTCCCATAATTCTGTTTGAATCATTGGCAAGATGGAGGTAAACACAGCAAAAGAGTGCAGCACTGCGCTAAAAGAAACATACAAATGTACATATTTTCTTCGTAAACAACTTAATCATTTGATTGTCCTTTTAATGCCATTTCAATTTGTTAAAGACCGCATTTCTGCAGTTGATAGCTGCAAAAAGCTGACCAGAACAAATGAAACAGAGACAGTTACAGCTAAAGTCAGAATTCTTTTGAAAACAAAGTTGTTGCATCTGTTTATAGCAGCATTGATGACTGCTGATGACATATGGTCTGGAAGGGTTGTTTAATTTCATAGGGGAATGTTTCAACCCATACCCCTTGTAGCTCCATTTCAAGGGGTAGTGCCAAGGGGGATGGGGAGGACCAAGGGGTGAATTGGGATTGGGCCATAGAGTTGATTCCCCTGTTCTTCAGAGTTTGGAATATTAAGACTGAATATAACCCCTTTCAAAGTAGTCTCGAAAAAGTAATCCCACCTCCACACTGTTAGCACTGGAAATATGTCTGGAATCTACTATCATTCTGGAAAAGTCTTTGTCTTGTGTATGTTGTGTACGTGGACATCATGGTCAGTCTAATCATAACCATAAGGATACAAGTGACATAAAATGTCCTCACTTGCATACATATGAAAACATATATGGATGCTCAGTTTTGTCATAGATGAACATCCTGCAAAATGGCTGTGGCTCAGGAGGTAAAAGAGGTCGTCTATTAACCCAGCTAACCCAAGTGATTTCTCTTAATATGAACTTGTGAGTTGCTCCCTGTCGAAGCTCTGCCATTATTGGTTTGTGTGAGTGTGAATGGATGACTGAAAGGCACAGAATATAAAGTGCTTTGGGTACCGGTAAGGTAGAGAAGCTCTGCAGTCCATTTACACTAATAGTGGCTGCCTATAGTGTTAGATTCATGTTACATATAGATGTTTCTGTCAGTGTTCACATACATCACCACACACATCCATCAGTGCACAAAGCCAGGGAAGTACTAATGTGCAGAACCATGTGCACGTATGGTAATGAGGAAACATCAATTTCTGATTAAAACAAATCACCATGGGCGTGCAGTACATGTACTGCATAGAAATAATGTACTCCTACCATAGATAAGTGTATGTCCACTCTCCATATTGTCAGTAGTTTGGTGTATAAATAGCTTTCAATATAATGTTTATCATGTGCTCATCTGTTCAAGGACCCTTATGTGGACCATCTGCGTACAGCTCAGTGTTCCAGCAGGACATGACATAACAACACATGTGAACACACGTATATGCAGAATCACTGTTGCTCATGATATTGACCTAATGCAGCTATTTACATGTTTAACAAGACATTCAGAGACTGCAGATACACACACACACACGCACACGAACACACACACACCTTAGATCACATGCACCACAATAAGTAAATCAACCTTTTATGAATACACAAAAACTGTAAACAGTACGCAGCAGTCTAGTGGTCCCTAGAGAAGTGGGTATACTCTCAATTTTTGCTTTTTTTTTTAAGTAGTCCAGAAAAATGCCCTGTTTTAGAAACAGTGACATGTCAGACTACCCTTTTTAGTGTACCCATAAATCCACCAGTAGTATTTGCTCACTATTATAAAATTAACATGACTTGATCAGGAACAGTTTATAGGTATTACTGGTCACACAAGCAGCTGCGTTAACGTAAATGTATTCAGCAGGAGAAAAACATAGGATAACGTTAGCCTTTCATGACGTTAGCCTTTTATAACATTAGCCTACTCACACAGTTGAACTATTGGTGACAAAATCTCTTCTCCTCTAACTGTGCAGTCATATGACCAGTAGTTAAACAATGATTCATTCTGAAACCACCTTAAAACTTACCTCAGAATTATGTATTCCATCAAAGTAGGTTCTCTCGATTTGTTACTCACTTGAAAGACATTAATTCTGCCTTTCTCTTTCACATTTCCAACAATCACACATCTCTCAACGAGACATGCAGTGACCTGTCAATCAACTGGGGTGGAACTGGCACCTGAGGTGTCCAGTCAGGTTCCGGAGGTGGTCAGCGCTAGTTAGCAATATTTTCCTCGGCATGACCCACCCTACTCTGCCTCCGATTGGCTTATCACTCCTCATGCCTAAAGTTAACCAATCTAATCAGTGAAGCCTGCACATACTAGCCAATTAGAGGCAGAGTAGGGCGGGTCATGACTTCACCATCCTAGGGGAAAACATGGGTAATTTGGTTCAGATACTACTGAAAGCTGCACATTAGGGGGGTTTAGAAGTGGGTATACGCAATGTTGACTGAAAAACAAGTAGGTATACTCTGTGTACCGCCCTATACCCTGGACTACACCTCTGACAGTATGTGCTAAAGCAATCCTTGAACCTAAAACACACTAGCAGAATTCATGTTTCTTTCATGAGTTGTTTTGCAGTCACTTGGAGGACAGTGGATGTAATTTAAGCATCAGTATCACTAGGATTTGATGACAATCATCAAATACTATGAGTTTACCACTGAAAATCTTTGGCATTTGCAGTAAATTGATCATAATTACAGTCACGATGCTGCTGTGTGAGGATTTTTTTTTCCAGAGCAGAAGTTGCCGTCATTTCTGCTGATGAAAAATCCTTTTAAAAATCCAGATCCCACTGAGATTTTTTTTTTTTTTTTTTTTTTTTTGATTCAACTATTATAGTTTTCAAGTTTAAAGGTTCTGTTAATTTTCAGTTGCAGCCATAGATAGATAGAGCTGACTACAACACTATCTAGAGATATTAAAGATGTTTCTTAGCCTTCAGATCTTATAGAGACATCAAAGTCCAAAGCCCATTCAACTCAAAATACAGCAGTGAGACAGAGTCCAAAAAACACATTCACAACCCGTACTGGCCTCTCTTCACCAGCCGCCTGTAAAGTAAAAATTGATATTAAGATCCTTTTATTTGTTTTTAAAGAACTGGACTGGCACCAGGCTACGTCTCTGAACTCTTAACCCTCTATTCCACTTCGAAACCCTTCAGATCCACTCAATAATCACTACTCTCATCCCACACAACAACTTCAAATCTAAAAGGGACCAAGTCTCTCCAGTTTTCAGCTCTAAACTGGGAAACAGTTTGCAGCTCTTATTTTGCACTTAGATCTTCCCCTAAATCACCCTTAAGACCCATAACTTTTTCTTTAGCATTTTATCATCTTCTGGCTATCATCTGTTTGTATTTTACCCGATGTCTTTGTACAGCAACAGTTCTGATTAATCAATAAACAGATTTTTCTTGACATCATTTCCATTTGAGAGAGCACCAGGTCAAGTTACATTGAATTACAAGTAGGTTTTTACAATGCATGTCCATCCATTGTCTAATCCTTTAAATATATTTCAGAATTGATGTGGCAACATGTGGAGCAGAAGCACAGTCTGATGTAATGTGAAGCAGTGTGGAGGAAAGGCAGCTCTCAGGACCACTGCTGAAAATCCTGACCTTTTCCTCCATTTGTTTTTATATGTCCACTATAGAATCTAACATGAGCAAAGCTTATGTATGTCTGCATGTAGGCACTTCTGTTTAATATCACGTATAACCCCAGCAGAAAAAAAAATATTCTTGCAATTTGCACCA
The DNA here is from genome assembly GCF_902148855.1 of Sphaeramia orbicularis. NCBI lineage: Eukaryota > Metazoa > Chordata > Actinopteri > Kurtiformes > Apogonidae > Sphaeramia > Sphaeramia orbicularis. The sequence continues at coordinate 34,604,106 of NC_043968.1, read as the reverse complement.
GCACAACAGAAGCAGCATATAAAATATTTTACCTGCAACTGTACTGAACGTAATTGATTTTGATTGATTGATTGTTTATTTTACTTTGAATATAAAATTAAAACCAAAACAAGAAAATTTAACCCTTTCATGCATAATGGTCACTGCAGTGGACAGCTGTTCAAAGCTGGTCTCTTGCATATATGTTTTTTGTTGTTTTATTTCCATATTGACAAATACAGTGGACACTTATGCATCATCCCATACACTGTAATTCATACCATTACTGTAAATTTGCTGTTCTAGATAAACCTAATCTGCAGTAACATGTCTGAGTTTAAAAAATTGCTATGTGTTATTAGACTGTAATTAACTGTTTTGTATTTTTTAAATTTTTTTTTTTTTGCATACTATCTCCATGCAGGTATGTTAAAATGTGAGCAAACATCAGATTAGCAGCATTAAACATGTTTTTATTTCACAGTTTTCACACAGTATTTCAGTAAATGCATGTTTATTTGCTTCTAAAATTAAACGTGTTGTGTCCAACTGAGTGGATATTTTTGTAACTCCATGAAAAATAGATTCATAAAAGTGTTTCATACTTTTTTTGCCTAAAGAGGAATAAAAACATTCAGGGACAAAAAAAAAAATCTTCATTAATGTTCTCATAATTCATGCATGAAAGGGTTAATATAAAAAGAAAAGAAAACGTATTCAACTTGTCTGACTTGTCCCATTATCAACATTTCCTGAAAATTTCATCCAAATCCGTCCATAACTTTTTAAGTTATCTTACTAACAGACAAACAAACAGAAAAACCCAGATGAAAACATACCCTCCACTGTTCCTTGGCAGAGGTCAAAATAAACTCTGTTCATTTCCCAACAGCACTACACATCAAAATAAACTCTGTCCCTTTCTTTTTAATTTGCATTTATTTGCTATTAAAAAACATCTAAAATAGTCTGATCCACTTTAGTTTAACTTGACCTCAAACTGTATTTTCTTAAACACATTTAATGATTTTCCTCTGCTGTTTTAACCCATAAAGCCCCAGAGCTACTTTAGTGGCACTTCCCAAATTAATTTTTCTCTATATTTAACCTTTCCTAAGTGATTTATTACCATTTATTATAATGTTATCCTCTATTTTGTGTTTTTTCTGTGAAAATCAGGTATTTTCCGATATTTCATTTACTGATCATGTAGATGTTTATTAAAGCTCAGTTTAAGGTTGAGAAAACTGATGAAAAAGTGGCTTTTTCAGCAGAGATATCACTATCTGAACATAAAATCAAGCGTCTCCATCCACTATCATTGATCCAACTCCATGGGTTTTACTGGTGAATTAATGTTGTAGAAGATGATAGTGTTGGCACGGTAACTACGGAGCCTCTGAACGTCCAAGTGGGTCATATCTGATGACCATGAGAAGATGACAAACTATTTTACACCAGTTATTTCAACATATTAATACGTTTAGTGGATCAACAGGTTTTAAACATTTTAGATCAGTAGATGATTTTGGTTAGCAGTGGCTGTTTATGGGTTAAAGTGTAATATGCAACAATGTGCATCCTATCCTATGCAGGGAATCAGACATGTGACACACTTACTGTGTGAATGCTGCGGAAGAGAAATATTGACAGATTTCAGCATCGGACCAAACAAACATCCAGGCTATCTGCTACTCTCGTATTAGTGACTGACAGCCACAGTTTACAGTATAGTGCTATGTGCGCTGAGTCTGGACTCTGCGCGTGTTATTCACCAACATGTTCAACACTTTCAGTGTTTAGTGTACTGTTATTCTTATCTGCTAAAGTATAATGTCTACACAGCCTATGCAGTTCAGTTCAACAAGTACATTTCTACATATTTCTGTTGAATATATACTGGCTACAACCTGAAGATGTTTATTCTGAATACTAACTTTAAAAAATTCCACACAAATTATTTTTGCTGGACTGCCTTTAGCTTTAATTACGTTTTCGCATTCACTCTTGTATTGTTTCTGTGAGACTAAGTATTGCTACAACATTTATTTACAGCATTTTATGGACACGTAGTGTTAACTTAGGCTTGACAACCTGAATCAGCTCCAGAGAATAACACTGACCCCACACAGGCTTGGGTAATCACGTCATCCACTTTAATTCTCACCCTGTTGCACCCATCATTCTGGCACAGGGTCAGCCTGAACGCATCAGACCACATGACCTTTGTCCATTATAACACAATCCAGTCTTTATGTTCCATATAAAACTGATGAATGTTATGGGAACTCACTGCATGAGTTAAAGGGTTAAAGAACTTATTGCAACTGAAATATATCAAATACAGCATCAACTATTGAGTGGAAGGATCTGAACATTTTCCTGAGTTAAATTCAGGTGAGGACTGTTTTGGCCAGGCTGTGTGTATACAACATTATAATCCTAATAAGCCTTTGTTTAACTCATAAAGACCCAAACAGCCACCGACGACCAAAACCATCTACTAATGTCAAATGTTTAATACCTGTTGATCCACTAATCCTTTCAATACATGTAAATAACTGGTGTAAAATGCAGTTTGTCATCTTTTCATGGTCATCAGATTTGACCCATTTGGACGTTCAGAGGCTCTGTTGTTACCATGGAAACACCATCATCTTCTACAACATTGATTCACCAGTAAAACCCATGGAGTTGGATCAATGATGAACACAGATTATATTCAATTAATGATGTATTTTGCTGTTTTGTTTTGTTTTTTTTTTTTTGGGGGGGGGGGGTTGTATTTTTGCTGTTTTTGATATAATAACCCTCAACTTTAATCTGAGCTTTGATCAATGATCATGATCAATGAATTAAATATAGGAAATTACCTAACGTTCACTGAAAAAATGCAAAATACAGAGGAAAATGTCAAAATAAATGGAGATAAATCACTTAAGAAAAGTTAAATATAGAAAAAAAATATTTCGGAATGGCCATAAAAGTAGCACTGAGTCTTCATGAGTTAAAGAAAATCCACTCTTGATTAATGGTCACAGTAAAATAAAGTAAACCAAAGTATTTGGTTATGGATAGAAAGATCTGAGCTGATTCAACACAGTGTCTTTAATTATCTGTCGTCTTAGTTGCTGTGGACTTTGTTGAAATTCTGTATATTCACACCTTCTCTTGTTGATGTCACCAGTATCAACTCCACTTAATCTGACTGTCCAAACGTACTGAAACTTAAACGTATTGTAACATGAAACTTGAAAAACTGAGTGGTGAAACACAGAAAAGGCAACAAATACACAGATTCCAGGCAGGAGCTGATGGGATTATAGATGCATTAAAGGTGCACTATGGAAGATTTATGATGATGATGTTTTATGTTGAGTTTATGTTGGAGTCAGCACAACAGACTGAAACACAAACTTCATTTAGGCCCAAGAGCACATGCAAGTTTTCCATAGTGCACCTTGCATTGATTTTTAAGCATACCTTTTACAGAGATACTATTTATGAACAAAAATGCCGGGCTGAGGCACAAATCAGGACACCAATACAATAGAGTTGATTTAGTTGCCTAGAAACAACATATTGACTTTGTACGCTGAATTACCCATCAACAACAATAAGAAAAGCTCTAGAAAATGTTTGAGGTCAAAATAAACCCTGCAAAAAATGTTGCCAGGAACAATCAAATAATAATACTGATAGGATCTAAAACTGACTAAAAGATCATTTTGTGAGAGAACAGATGAGGCTCTTCACAGTCCGTCATATGGCTGAAGTCACAGGCACTTTAATGTCCTTTTTATACTTCATAAAATAAAAACCAACGCTACAAATGACCAAATACATCAAACATGCATAATTCCTCTTGTCACGGCTAAGTAATCCACTCTGCTCTACCATCAGACTGCTGTATTAGGGGGAGGTTTGGCCACGTCAGAGACCTGATACCTCTGGATCACAGCGATACACCTAATGCTTCAACTAATTAGCTGCAGGTTAGCTTTTATAGTTTCATTAGCAGTCAAATGGCAACACTGGAATTGCTCATCTTTAGTCAAAATACCTGTGAAAATACTGCTCTGAAGGAGGACACTGACACATGAAACCAGCAATTAACCAGATCATCTTACATGATTTTGAACACAAAACCAGCAAATATTTGATGGCAAAATACAATATTGTGATTTAATGTGAAAACTGTGATAGGATATTAAAAACTTTCCATTTCATATTTGTTCTGTTGAGGATCTTCCTTTGGTTAAATATGTTTTTAATATGATATGAATCTGTCTGGTTGTGTGATGAAGGTCAGATGTTCCCCTGTCAGTACCAAGGTGACACTGACAGACATCGAGCTCATCCACGTTCACGTCGCCAGCTGTTTGATTGGCTATTGACACAGCCTGCCAACCATTTGATTGGCTATCACATGAGCCATTAATTTCACAGCGAATGGCGTGTTCCCGCCCATCTGTCCCAGAGTGTGTGTGTTTTGTGTATGTGCACTTTTACCAGTGAACGACTGCTTTTAAATTGTCCATCATGTGACATGTGTGGATAGTGTAGTAGTGACCAGTGAATCTGCTCAATCAGCTCCTCCCTTCTCGTGGAACAGGGATGTCCTGTTCTGAACTTGGGCTGAGCTCAAATTTATTCAATGCATTGTGGTTTGGTCTAGAAATTCTGTGACTTTATTGCCAACACTGAGTACAAATTGTCACATAATTTGTTTAAAATGCATAAAGTTCGGTTTTTCTCTCTCCTATAGTGCTGTCGCTCTCACAGACACTTTCAACCCCTGTTTATAGACAGCATTGCATCATGGGATGTAGCACTAATGTTGCTAGGCTTGCAAGTTTTGTAGAGTCTGTTTATAGTGATTCTTCAATGCTCAGCTCTGTTTACTCAACTTCAACATGCAAACAATTGTGTAATGTGTTTGGAAAAGGAGTTCAGATCATGTTGCAATATCTTTACTGCAGAAACTACACAGAATCACACAGATGAGTAGTTTTTATATATTTAAATATATATGTAAGGCTCAGAAGTTAAATAATTTATGTTGAAGGAATGTAAGGTTTAACAATGGAGTAAATTACAGGGAATAAGTTAATTCAGGTATTTGTTAAAAAAAATATATTGACAGTGTTTACACAAATAACTATTTACATTTATGTTGCAGTATTATTTTTTACATATATACACATTTAATTATTTTCATTTGTTGTATATAAGCAGCTAAAATAATGTGTTGAATGTGCCTTTTCTAAATCACTTACACTTACATTTACCGATCTAAGTGCTGTAAGTTCCTGATTGGCTGGTTCGGTCATGTGAGATGATGTGTTTCAGGAAGTGTTGTGGTAGATGTTACGGCACATGAAAAGTAAAGCACTGTTGTATGAAGAAATCCATGTCCATCCTGCAGTCTCATTTTATAAAGAATGAACTATTAACCACCAACAAACCCTCATGTTATATATACGAGGGCCATTCAATAAGTTCATGGCCTCACCCAGAACAGAACAACACAGACTGATAATTTATATTTTATTTTTTAAACATAATCTCCATTTACAGCAATGCACTTGGTCCATCGATGTTCAAGCATCACTATCCCATCACGAAAGAATGTAACATCCTGTATTATAACAACCAGTATTTCTGGGTGAGGCCATGAACTTATTGAACAGCCCTTGTATATATATATATATATATATATATATATATATATATATATATATATATATATATATATATATATATATATATAATATATATATACATATACATATACATATATATATATATATATATATATATATATATATTTATATATTATTTATTTATTTATTTATTTAAAATATGCATTAATTACATAGTTTGTTTTGCACTTACACCCTACTTAAAATGTGTTTTTTGTTTGACAAATAATTAAAGCAATTTTTTATCAGTCATAATTTTTCTGCAAGTTCATTCTCTTGAAAAAACATGAGAAAATGGTATCGTTAACCCAGTATCAGAAATTGTATCGAAACGTAAGTTCAGTGTATCGTTACATTCCTACAAATATGGTATTTCTATCACCATGGGAATATACTTTAGTATACAGTGCAATACCTTATGTGGTCCTAGAACTCATTACTGTCTTAACTGTCTTTGCTATCACTCATATGGATGTAACAGTGAATGTGACTTACTGTATGGAAACACTGACAGCCTGACTTTTATGCTTAAGACCTGTCTTTGACACAGTTTTAATATTTATGTAGGCTGTTGTAGGCAGGACAACAAGAGCTCTACAGACCAATTCAGACAAATATTAACTCCAGAAAAGAGGTATTGCCGTCATCTAGAATTATTTATAATTACAGAAAATAGGGCTGCTCGATTATAGAAAAAAAAAAAAATCACGATTATTTTAGCAATAATTGAAATCACGATTATTAAAAACAATTATTTATTAACCTTAAAGTTGTTTATTTTTTTCTTGCAAAGCAATGTAAAATATACTCTTTAAACATAAATAAAGCTTTTAACAACTAAAACAAAGTATGTTCACTTTTGTATGAAACAAAAAAATCTTTGAATGCAAATAAGTGTACTGTAAATTCAAGTATGTTTGCTTTTGTAAACAAATAGTGCACTGGAATTAAACTGCTATAGACTTGCCATAGAACTGTAGCAATAAAAAAAAAAAAAAACTCACGTAAAGTGCAAATTATAAATTCAAGTATGGTCAATGTAGTATGAAACAGTAAATTCAGTGGCGTGCCATGAGGTTTCAGTTCAGGCCTTCTGTATACATCAGCCATCTAGAATACGCACGTTAGGGTTATACGGGGTAGGGTTAGGTTAATACGGGAGTTGCAGCGTAAAGAGATTCGGAGACTGAAGATTGCATTGCGGACGAAGTTGTTTTTATGCGTTTTAGTTTTTCATAAGATTACGATAAAGGTCGCGGTGGTTAAACTTTAGATGGTTAAAAAGGTTTGTTGTGTTAGCGGTCGGTGCGGACACAACTACGAAACACTTTTTGCACGTGATGTGTTTTTGCTCTTCGTCTTCTTCATCAAACCCAAAGTGATTCCATACAATTGAATTGGACTTGCCTTTTTTGTTTACCAAGCACTTCTGCTATGATTCTCCAGCCATTTTTCCAGACCGCCAGATACAACTGTCCTCTTGGGGTGGACCTGCCGACTAGCTGGCAGCAGTAGCTTAGAGGGGGGCAGGGCGGAGCAGCTCATGGTAGCTTGCGTGCATGTGAATTAAACAACTCAAAATTAATAATCGTTTTTTCTCGATTACATAAATTTTGTAATCGTTGCGTGTAATAATCGAAATCGTAATTGAATTTCGATTAATTGCACAGCCCTAACAGAACATGTAGTGAAGTACTCCTCCTGGGGTTTGGAAACAAACCCATTTTCTCTGTCCTCCTCATTTTCCTCGACCACTGCATTGGACTCAGTGTCAAATGCAGCACTAATTATATTGTGTGTGAAATTCCTATATCTGAATTGTCAAATTTCCAGCAATTTGGGATTTTATAATAAATTTGACCTGTGTAATGCATATATTTCATGCCAAAATGCATACATGAAATGCTAAATATTCTAATTTGTATCATTTCGAAAATATGAAATGGATAATATTTTTAGTATTTATCATTCTTAAAAATATTATAAATAACAATGGATAAAAAATATACAGTATCAACAATAATACATTAAAAACTTATGAATATTAATAATAAACAATAATAACACTATCACACACAATTATTATCACATCCTAACACAATATTTATTAAAAAAAAATACAGCAAAGCACTGTCAACTATAATAACAAAACCAGGTGATGATCTACATACAGTAAATATATGATTGAAGTGCAGTTTGTTCATATGTACTTCTCAGGTGTGTATTTATTTTGTATGTGTAATATGCGCTGCCACAGGTAGACTCGATGCAGTCATGTTTAATGTCACTGCTGGCCTCTCGTCTCTCACTTTTCCAATCAGTTCCATTCAAACCTCTGCATGGTCAGACAGCGACAGAAGAGCAGCGTGCTCCTTTTCCTTCTCCTGTAATCCCTGAATTGGCTCAATCCACCACACATATATGTCGTGTTCAGCGAAGCTAACCGCTAGTTTTATCTCCCTCTGTCAGCAGCTTCAGTGCTCAGAGCTTTCTGTCCTGCTGGAGGTGGGGGTCTACCGGATGGAGAAAGTGCATCTGAAAGCTCCAACGATGTGTGGACTAAGTATCACATCAATAGGTTATAAATAAACGTGTCTTTTGGATTAACCTGCTGCAAAAAGCTTCTATTCCTCTTGTTTCAGGCCTTTGTAGTATTATGGTGAAGAGTTCAGTTATTGGAAATCAATTTGCCAAAACTGTCCAGTGAGTGAAAACATGAAAAATACAATTAACTGAACTAATCAAGAAAAAAATGAGTGTCACATTCTTGTGATTTTCCAGAAAAACTAATTGAACATTAATGTATTTCAGTCCAGTGGGGCTCAAATACAAACTATTTGCACAGTTAAAAGAACAAAATCTAAAATTAAAGTATATGTTACAGAATTACAGTTTCCCTTCACTGCAGTTAATTAGACAAAGCCTTGTGTTTGGCTTTTAGAGGTCAGAGGTGACCACATTCGGAGCACAGATGGAGGAAGAAAAAGTAGCAACATTATAAGTGAATGCTAACGCTTACATTGTTAAATGCCAACTGCACTACCTACAAATGCTGTGTATATTGTCATGTTATTTCAGCAACTTGCTAAATTTTAATGGATACAGTTTTATTTAATGATTTCAATGTGAATTTGCATAATGTATAAACAGATAAACAAACCAATTAGGCTCGCCATAGACCATAGGCTATAATGTAACACTTAATGAATGCTAATGTAGGTAAGTCAATAGGCCAGGTCCTGTAATGAAGTAACCGTGAACCTCATTAGAAAGTTAATGTTACTAAAGCTTTGGCTTCAGCTCAGGATATTGTTAGTATCCCTTGGTTGTGTGATTTCTTTAGAAGGAATTAAGCAGCTTTTGTTTGGGTTTCAAGACCAAATATATGTATTATTAGACATTATTTAAAATGGAGCATCTTCTAGTTGTCATTTTAGCAAATGGCAAAACACAACCTGAACTACATCAGTTACTGTGGCTCAAATGTAAACCTAACACCTTAATGTTTCATCACACCAGGAACATGATGAATAAACATCACAAAACAGCAAAATACTTGCACAACAATGTTTTGCATCAGATCTACTCAGCAGTGGTTTCTGATACTTAACCGGCGGGGGTTGAACACAGCAGTTATACATTTGTGTGCAGAGCTGAATTTTTGATGCTTCAGTCAGATGATAATGTTTGTGTTGACATATCATGAGGCTTTCATTTTAACCCATAAAGACCCAGTGCTACATTTATGGCAGTTCCCACATGATTTTTTCCTCTATATTTAACCTTTCTATAGTGATTTATCACAATTACAGGGTGGGGAAGCAAAATTTACAATGAACATTTAGTTGTTTTTTCTCAGCAGGCACTACGTCAATTGTTTTGAAACCAAACATATATTGATGTCATAATCATACCTAACACTATTATCCATACCTTTTCAGAAACTTTTGCCCATATGAGTAATCAGGAAAGCAAACGTCAAAGAGTGTGTGATTTGCTGAATGCACTCGTCACACCAAAGGAGATTTCAAAAATAGTTGGAGTGTCCATAAAGACTGTTTATAATAGAAAGAAGAGAATGACTATGAGCAAAACTATTACGAGAAAGTCTGGAAGATACTATTAAAGAAAAATGGGAGAAGTTGTCACCAGAATATTTGAGGAACACTTGCGCAAGTTTCAGGAAGCGTGTGAAGGCAGTTATTGAGAAAAAAGGAGGACACATAGAATAAAAACATTTTCTATTATGTAAATTTTCTTGTGGCAAATAAATTCTCATGACTTTCAATAAACTAATTGGTCATACACTGTGTTTCAATCCCTGCCTCAAAATATTGTAAATTTTGCTTCCCCACCCTGTAATTGTAATATTACCCAGTGTTTCAGCATTTTTTTGTGAAAATCTGGCATTTTCCTATATTTAATTTACTGGTCATGTAGATGTTCATTAAAGCTCAGATTAAAGTTGAGGGTTATTATATCAGAAACAGAGAAAACTGAAGAAAAAGTGACTTTCAGTAAAACCTATCATTAACTGAACAGAAACCCAGTGTCTCCATTCACTGTCATTGATCCAACTCCATGGTTTCTACTGGTGAATCAATGTTGTAGAAGATGACAGTGTTTCCATGGTAGCAACGGAGCCTCTGAATGTCCAAATGGGTCATATCTGATGACCATGAAAAGATGACAAACTGCATTTTACACCAATTCTTTACATGTATTGATAGGATTAATGGATCAACAGGTATTAAACCGTTAACTTCAGTAGATGCTTTTGGTTATCAGTTGTCGCTTTTCCATTGGACATATCTGCCAAACTTTACAGATAGTTAATAAATATCAAAAAAACAGAAGGGCATAATGTCGTTTTTTTCCATTAAATCACAAATGTGATGATTTGCTTATTCATCATCGTGACATGAACATGGCAACAAATGTAAATATCATGTTGATTTATAGATATATTCATTATTATTATATATTACTCCTCAATCCCATACTAAATGAAAAAATGATTTGGTTTCCTGGTGTGTCATACTGCACCATCTTTCTTTTTTTTCTTTTTTCTTTTTACCCGCCACCACCCGCCCTATTCGGAGGACAACTTTATTTTTAATTACAGCTTGTCAAACTTTATATTCAAATGTTCACCCATTCCTTGCTTTATACATATACATAGAAGGGGGGGCTCATATAGATGAAAGTATACAGGGACAGGACAAGACAAGACAGTGGGACAAAACAGACACAAGACAAGACAATGGGACAAGCCAGCTAAGTGGTTGCTATTGAATCTGCATGTTTCTTTTAAAACTATTCTTCTTTGTTTGTTGTACATCTGTCAACATCCTTTTTTTTTTTTTTTACTCACGTGACTCTAGTTGTGAAAAAAGGTCTTCCCATTGCAGTTTCACGTGATATACCAACTGTACTACACCCCAAAAACCACCTCTTACCAGCCCAAAAATCAAAAAATAATAGTTTGGGCAAAGTTGTTGTTTTTCCATTAGGTACAGGGTGGGGAAGCAAAATTTACAATATTTTGAGGCAGGGATTGAAACACAGTGTATGACCAATTAGTTTATTGAAAGTCATGAGAATTTATTTGCCACAAGAAAATTTACATAATAGAAAATGTTTTTATTCTGTGTCCTCCTTCTTTCTCAATAACTGCCTTCACACGCTTCCTGAAACTTGCTCAAGTGTTCCTCAAATATTCGGGTGACAACTTCTCCCATTCTTCTTTAATAGTATCTTTAAGAAAGTCGACATTGCTGTGTGATGTTCTATTGGTAGCATGTTCTAAAACGCCCCAAACAGCATAATCCAGAGGGTTTAGATCTGGGCTAGAAGGCGGCCATAAACATGATTCCCAAAAATTGCTAAAGTTGGATTTGTTGCTGTTGTCAACAAGTGTTTTGGTGTTCTTGTGTAAGATTTTAACTTCAAATCATATTTTACTGCATTTCTAATGGTCTTGTTGTCTACCTCAAGTTCAATTGCCATTTTTCTCATGGATTTGGTTGGATCCTTTAGGATTTTGGATTTGAGAGCTTTAATAAAAGCTTTGGTACGTTTTTTGTTGCTTCCTCCACTTCCAGACTTTCTCGTAATGGTTTTGCTCATAGTCATTCTCTTCTTTACATTATAAACAGTCTTTATGGACAATCCGACTATTTTTGAAATCTCCTTTGGTGTGATGAGTGCATTCAGCAAATCACACACTCTTTGACGTTTGCTTTCCTGATTACTCATATGGGCAAAAGTTTCTGAAAAGGTATGGATAATAGTATTAGGTATGATTATGACATCAATATATGTTTGGTTTCAAAACAATTGACGTAGTGCCTGCTGAGAAAAAACACCTAAATGTTCATTGTAAATTTTGCTTCCCCACCCTGTACATGTTTATGCACAAGTTATATTTGCGCAATTTGAGGGTCAATGGAAAAGCGACTAGTGAATGTTTGGGTCTTTATGGGTTAATGTTTGACTAAATCCCACCTGCAGAAAAAAAAAGAATACAAAAAAAAAGGAGCATGGGAAAGCTTCATGCACCTCCCAGGTTTAAAACCACAGTCTCAGGAGACAAACCCACAAGCTATGCACTCAACCACAGAGGAACTGGTAGAAAAGCGCCCTATGTTGTTAGAAAATTTAATTAATAGCAAAATGACATTTGACCTCATACTCTGGTAATTTACAGTCCCTGTGCGAAATACAGAGGTGGGGGAGATTAAATAGTTGTGTAAAGAGCAGGTCAGCGTTAAACCTTGTTACCTATGACATTTGGAGTTGGTTAATTGTCTGCTTTTTGCTCATTCTTAAGTCTTGAAACCCTCTTAACCTCATTCAATTCAACACAAACCATCAAAAATTACACAATGACAAAGATAAGAAAATAAAAGCTATTTTGATTGAGGGTGCAACCACAATGTCAACTGCATATGATTCATGTGATGTTCATGTTTTTGAAACTCCTCACTATCCTGACAGTCTAGTTTTTTTTTTTTTGTCGACGCTGCTCCACATGTCCTTCACTTCTTTATCCTTATCATTTTTTTCTTTTATATTAAACACAGTAGCTAGAGGGTCCATCATTCTTCTTGTCACATGATTTCACATAAGTGATTAATGTCTTTATTCTGTGTTCTGGTTGAACGTACTCACACGGAAAAACGCCCCTGATTTTACCATTCATTGGATTGTCAGTGACCTGCTGGATGTTAGCTTTGTAACATATGCTACTGAGTTTTAGAGGGAAACTAATTTATGCCAAAGTAAATTGGTATGAATGTGTTTATTTATCTTCCTACATAAATCTATGCTAATGCTGACATTTGGCTGTTGACATAGACTTGTAGCACTTAAAATTAGGGTTTTAGCTAATCTAAAACCACCAATCTGTTATTTCCAAAACACTATTTGTGCATTTTATTATATCATATGTAAATATCCAATTAGTCAAGTATTGTCCATACATAAATATTACTGTCTGGAAAAACCCTTAATTCCAATGCAAATGTGCTTTTTATTTTTCAGTCCTGACAGCAACATATGTTTAAGATTTAACAATTCAGGACAACCTCCCCTTAAAAAATAAAAAAAAACAAATGATCATTGTTGTAAACAGCTGCAAAAGGTTACAATAAAGAAAATGAACACAGTCAGAACTGTGGTGACTGCAGCGCCAAAAATGAGTGTGTGTGAGTCACTGCCCAAGACGTCCACAGTGAACTTCTGCCTCTCAGAGCCACTAGTGGGGCTTTAGAATATTAGTCTGTGCTTTATTGAACAAAGTCAACACACACACACACACTCTCTCCAGCACACAGTCACAGTCTCTCTGACATTGCACGGCCAATTAGAGTCCTATTTCAGCCAACTGGATCAAGGTGGAAGACAGCAGAGCGAGAGAGAACGGGAGAACGAGGAAAGAGAGAGATCTAAGTGGGCGGCACACTCTCCTGCCTCAGGGTAGATTGGTGTCAAGTGCAGAGAACACACACAGTGGGCAGAAAATGTAATGAATGTGTATCACTTGTTAGGAAGAACGACGAGTGTGTGCTTATGCCTGTGTGTGTATGGGTGTGTATGTGTATGTGTGTGTATGTGTGGTCTGTGGGCTTGACACCAATCTAGCTGCAGAAGCAGAAAATACATAAAAAAAAAAGAGAGACATGTTAGACTTAAAGCTGAACACACAGATCCAAACATCAATATTTTAAATTCCTTGAAAGCACAAATCCATCCATGATTCATAGTCACACCGCGGAACACAAAGTAGACGATACTGCAGATAGACTGATGGAAGGACGGACGGATGGACAGACTGACTGACTGACTGACAGAGCAGTGTGCGGTCAGGGCTTCTATCCAAACAGAGGCTCAGTGTGTCTGTGGTGAGTTCAATCATTGATGGTGTGTGTGTGTGTGTGTGTGTGTGTGTGTGTGTGTGTGTGTATTTAGTTGTAATCAGAGTCTGATGAATGCTGTGGGGTAGGAGGATAGAACACAGCTTGTGGAGGTGTCGTGCAGCTTGTGAACGGACAAAACAGAACACCGCTCAGAGCCTGGGGCCGTCAGGGGGCCCCCGAGGGCTGACAAAACCCCACCGCATGGCAGTGTCTCAAAATGTGGCCTTTAAATAAGCAATGTTTCATTTGCAATGACACCTGAGTGGGAAACATCTCTAAAGGCAGGCTGTGTTTTCAGGTTCTGATTCAGATTTTTACTTCCGCCAAGGAGGTGATGTTTTTGTCGGCGTTGGTCTGTCTGTCTGTCTGTCTGTCCGTGTTCAAGATAACTCAAAAAGTTCTGGACAGATTTGGATGAAAATTTCAGGAAATGTTGATGCTGGCACAAGGAACAAATGATTAAATTTTGGTGGTGATCAGGGGTGGGGGGGCCACTGATCTACCTTGGCAGAGGTCTGCGCTCTCCGAGTGCTTTTCTAGTTTCTCTTTTTTTCCCCCTTTTTTTTTTTAAACATCTGCAGGTTAACATACAGTCAACAATGAAACAGAATGTTGTTGACAAGAAGAACTAGTCAACTCACAGTTTAAACCAGGGGTCTCAAACTCTTTTTCTTTCAGGGGCCACATTCAGCCCGATTTGATCTCAAGTGGGCTGGACCAGTAAAATAATAACAGAATAACCTATAAATAATGACAACTCCAAATTTTTGTCTTTGTTTTAGTGCAAAAAATCCCAATTAAATTATGAAGATACTTACTTTTATAACCTATCCAAACAAAAAAGATGTGAATAACCTGAAAAAAAATGAAAATTATAAAGAAAATAAGTGCAATTTTAACAATATTCAGCCTCAACTTATCATTTCTACATGTGCATTATGGATCAGATCTACAAAGACACTAAACACTTAGTAACACTAAGAAAATAGTTAAAATTGTGCTGAATTTTCTTTAGACATATCAGGTTGTTCATATTTGTTCAGGTTATTCATATTTTAGTGTTGCAGGATAGTTTGAAAAAGTAAATATTTTCATAATTTAATGTTATTTTTTGCACTAAAACAAAGACAAAAATTTGAAGTTGTCATTATTTATAGACATAATGTAATATTTTTTTCATATCAAACCGAAAGAAAAATATGGAGTCATTATTTTTTTGTGGGTTATTCTGCTGTTATTATTTTACTGTAGCTCATATTGACCTGTTTGTGGAACCTGAACTAAAATGAGTTCAACAGCCTTGACTGTGGAATTTTTGCATTTTGTAAATTCATCCCACGGGCCGCACTGGAACCTTTGGTGGACCGCATTTGGCCCCCGGGCCGCATGTTTGAGACCCCTGGTTTAAAATAATAGATGAACATTAATACACAAGAAAAAAATAGAAAAGTATGAACATATATGGAAGAAAAAAACCTTTAAACATTAAGAGAAATACAACTATGTATGTGCAGTGTCTGAAGCTACAAAATGGAAATGTAGACATTAACAGATCAAAACTGCAGATAAGTCGGGAAATAATAATAATATTATACAGATTGTAAGTGGCTCAGACAATGAGTTGAAACACAAGTATTTCCCTTTGGGTTGTATGATTCCTGAAACACTAAGTTCAAAGTCAATGAAAGACAAAAGCTGTTATCTGTCAGGGAGCAAAAACGAGAGATTAAAAAAAAAAGATTAAACAGAGGCGGCAAGGTACTTCATTGTTGTTAGATTGCTTTATTTTTATATTTTATCACAACCTTTTTATGGAATAAATAAAGCGTTTTTAAAATAGACTGCATGTTCTGTTACAATGATTGAAAAGCAGCCTCTATTTTCCTTGTATACACTAAACTGTCTTTTTTAGGAGACTGGAGCAGGTACAGATAGATATTAAATAACTGAATGCTTTATTCTTATTTTGATGTTTTCTACCTTGCCATCAGTCTGTGACTCACTCAAAATCCAACAATGCTTACCATTGTGTGGTCCAATCTCTTATTTTTCCTTTCGTATTTCACAAAGGATCAACAGAAGAATAATAGTGTGTGGTTGAAGACAGTATTAATGGCCCTCTCATCTATACACCTGCTTCTGAAATAAAGGCGGTGGTGGTGGATTTCCACCTCGTCCTTTCTACACAGGTGATGATCATTCCTTCCATTTAACCTTAGTCCTAAATAAAAGAATGATAATTAATACAAATACTTCCAAAAACAAAGGAATCATTATCTATCATGTGGTCAGTGTTGTCATAATAATCACTGTCTTATTTTCTTGTTGTGAGGTGACATAGCAGCACTGTGCCATATACATTATTTTATTATTACCTCTGCCCAGTGTAAGGGCGGGGGTTATGTTTTTATTGGGGTTTGTCTGTTTGTCTGTTAGCAAGATAACTCAAAAAGTTATGGATGGATTTTCAGGAAATTTTCAGGAAATGTTGATATTGGCACAAGGACAAATGATTAAATTTTGGTGGTGATCGGGGGGGGGGGGGTTGTTTGTTCGTCTGTCTGCTAGCAAGATAACTCAAAAAGTTATGGATGGATTTGGATGAAATTTTCAGGAAATGTTGATACTGGCACAACGAACAAATGATTATATTTTGGTGGTGATCAGGTGGGGGGTGGGGGTTTGATGAAAAGTTTCAGGAAATGTTGATTCTGGCACAAGGAACAAATGATTAAATTTTGGTAGTGATTACAGGAGGGGGGACTGATCTGCCTTGGCGGAGGTCTGCGCTCTCCGAGTGCTAAACTAGTTTTTCTATTGTTCCATCTTATTACACTGTTCACCATCAACATTCTTCTTCCAGCAGAGCAGGGTGAGTACATAAACACTACATAACTGGCTTGAGGGCATTTTGCTTCGGTTTCTATTGTTCCTTCTATTTATATTTTTTTCTTCAATTGAAAATATCTCAGATTAAAAAAAGATATGTTTTTGTGCATTTTGTATGCATTGATGACACAATGACGCAGAAACAACTCTCTGACCCATCAGTGGTCTGCGGTGGTTCTACGTCCCATTTTAGTATCTCTTCACCCATTTGGATTCTTGGCCGAACAAGTACTAAAAAAATAGTACCGGGTACCAGATTCTAGGTTCTTTTACGTAATGGAATCGCCGATAGGCCGAGTCGAGTTGAGTCGAGCCAGTACTACGTAGTGGAAACGTGGCATAAGGTTGAAATTTAGAACTTCAGAGTATTTCTATGAGTGCTCTATAAAGGGTTAAACCGAGTGTTACCTTCTCCTCTCATCTGGGTCGACCAAATATTTTCAGTTTGTGTTTACTGAAGAAGTTTTTATTAACACATGACTCTGCATGGGTTTTTGTGGCTTGAGTATAATCATGTGAAGAAGACAACGCTGATTCTTGTGCAAACAGTGCTCAAGTCAACAGACAAACGAACAAATCATTTCAGGAGGAAATCTGGTTCATTTCGTTCACCCAAAAGATGTGCTCTTTTGGGTGAATCAGTCCTGAACAACAAAACACTACTGCACATCACTGGCCCATCAAATAAATTCAAGAGTGTGTTCCTGGTTCATTGAATTGCAACTTCAACCTTTCAAAAGCTGCAAGGAAAGATAAAATACCCACCTCTGTTCAGCACCAGAATAATGAATCTGTTTCTCAAACCTGACTTTGAAAATCATATTTCGTGTGTTTCTGCATTTGTATTTTCATTGTTTTCAGTCTGACAGCGACATCAGAAATAGGCCTTCTGTCTCAGTCTGTCAGCAGCGTAGACGTTAATGCACCGGCTCTGCTGCATGTCTGTACTATGTGATGGTCCGTCACACATGAGCTGTTATTTTTTAAGTATTGATTTTGCTTGTGTATGAAGGTGGAGTGCACTGATGCTGATGAATGTGTTATTGGATGTGTTTTACACCTGGTGTTGACCTCAGAAGTTCAGCTGATCGACATGGCGCTCAGCTAATGGGGATCCCTTGAACTGAGATGTTGAAATATCTAAAAACAGAGTCACTGACCTCCTCCTCAACGTGTCAGTCGGTGGCAGGTCGTCCTCAGAGCCTCTTGTCAGAAAGGTGATTCATGATTGATGTCAGCCAGCGTTTTAGCAGCACAACAGCACATCACAGGCTGGAATCTGGAGATGTGCGGTGAATGACAGATATTGACTGAGCAAAGAAGCAGCTTAAGTCCAGAAATCTCATCTCTGCCTTTTATTTTTTTTCTCTCAGTTGTTTTGTCTTTCTCTTTCGTTTTCTAGTTGTCTTTGCTTTTTTCTCCTATTCTTTTTTTCCCCAACTTTTCTCAATGTAATGAGTAGAAGGCAGCACATACCAGATTCCAGAAAAGAATAAAAGTCAAATATAACACAAACAGCTCACTGTCCAAACATAAAACATGTTACACCTCTTCTGCTTAATAGGTGTATCTGTTTGTGCTGTTGTTTTCTTATTTATCTCCACAGTGTGTATGAGTAAAACTGTACTTAACATGCAGTCGATGGATGTGTGTTTGTCATTTACTGATTCACACACATTCCCTCTGCATCCATTTATTCTAATTGTCAGTGTGTGTGTGTGTGTGTGTGTGTGTGTGTCATATTCTCTCAACATACTGGAGTTGTCAAACTGGTTTACAACTGTGTGTGTTGTTTGTTGTGACGCTGATTAAAAGTGAGAGGTTTTTGATTGCCTCGACCCTCCATGGGAATATTAGCGTAGCACACACAGGCACACACTCTCAGATGTAATTGAGCATTTCTCTTCTACATTACATACAACAGGATCCAATCCAGGAGCTCAATGCCTCACTAACAAACTAACACTTCACTGTTTATTCTCCATATTTAAATTTATGCAGATGAGGTGAACTAAAAGATGAATGAGCTTGTCTGTGCTCGGAGGCCGGTGTCCAGTTCTCTGTCATCATGAAAACTCGACTCCAACCGGAGCTGCTGGGATGTTAAAGTCTGCTTATTCTCAAACACAGCAACTATATATGTTAAACGAGTATTTGACTGGTTAAATGTGTCAGCACTAGACTTGCATATCCAAATCACCTGGTCTTTTTTAAACACAAAAGATTTATAGAACAGCTTCAGTGGTAGGGATGTCCCGATCTGATCTAAAGGTCGGTATTGGCTGCCGATCTGGCATTTTTTAGAAGATCGGATTGGATTTAGTCATGTGATTGGGCCGATCCACTTTTCATATGAGGTTTCAGTGTGGTTCCACTTAACGGCTTCAGTAAATAAAAATGAAACATTATGCAACATGTCCACTGTGTGGGGGTACTTTTCTCTGGAAAGCAACGAAAGTCCAGCAGCAACTTGCAAGATGTGTAAAGTGGCAGTTGTGCAAGGAGGGAGTATCAGGGCTCACTTTAATACAACAAATTTGATTTGTCACTTACAAAAATATCACACAACTGAGTATGAGAAGTACAAGGCTGCAGCCAAGCTGAATGTAGAGTGAATTCTGAATGTAGAGCTCATAGAATAAAAGTTGTAGTTGTTTCCTGATCTTTTTTATGTAAAATCTAAGTTACCCGATAACTTGATGTATATATATATATATATATATATATATATGTAAAATCTTATTTTAGAAGGTTTTTTTTTTATTTTTTTTTTTTTATAAGAGGTATAATATACTACAAATACTGGATTGGACTGGAATTGGTTGTTTGTATGACCTGATTTAGTGTAGGTTTGTCTAAAAAAACAAAAAACAAATATTGGTTATATTTTGAAACAGCTACGAACATGTGTCCCTCCTCACACTATGAAGCTGCCCCGCCCCCACCCCCCCTTCCAGCCACCCCCTAATTGTTAAAACAAACAAACAATCACTATGTCTGTAAGGTTTTTAAACCATTGAACTATACTATAGCCAGCAGTGTTTTATTCTTCTACTTCACTACATCTTAGAAGCAGTCATGGTATATACTCATTTTCCAAACTGATTAGACCTAGAAGGGGTCGCAGGGGTGCTACAGTCTATCCTGGCAACCAACAGGAGAAGGCAGGGTATACACTGGTTGGGATGGGAATAAGATTTGAATCTTATAACTACCCGGATGTGAATAAATTTCATTATTCATTACCGACATCACTTATTGTTTTGATTCCCTTTTGATTCTCTTGTTGATTCTCATTGGATTAAGGGCAGGGGTATTCAAATCCGGTCCTTGAGGGCCGGTATCCTGCATGTTTGAGATATTTCCCTCTTCCATCACACCTGGAAGCCATTACATCATTATCAGGCTTCTGCAGAGCTGGATGATGAGCTGATCATTAAATGAACCAGGTGTGCTGGAAGAGGGAAACATCTAAAACATGCAGGATAGCGGTCCTCATGGACCAGATTTGAATACCCCTGGATTAGGGAATAAACTACACTACACATGGCTTTGTTTGCATTAACTCTTAAATGTCACCTGTGCACTAATATTTTGAATTCGATGCAAACAAAATTCCTAAAGGTCTATAAAGGGGTAGTTAACGGAGTGTGTGCTACCTGCTGCAGTCTCTGAGCCTCATCATCATCTAAATGTAATCATAGGACATGGAGATTATTCATAAACAATAGTGACAGCAGGTTGACAGTGAAATGACTCTAACATTAACTGTATTGATAGAACCTAAAGGAGTTTAATGTTAGCAGCTGTGACACTGGACACCCTACTATAGGCTCCGCTTCCAGAGTCACCAGTTCGGCCAGTTTCAGCCCTAAGGTGGTGGGGGGAGTATGGGGTGGTGCGGTCCACAAAAGTGAAACTGAAACTTAATGCTCATTTATCTTTGCCCTACCTCCTGAATCTTCGCAAACTTTCATTTGAGAGGGCAGGACATGTGTCCTGTCCTATTATATATTATATGTATGTATAATAAGTCTAATGCAATGGTGATGATTTTTTGGATGAAATGTATGGTGTGACGGCATGGATTTTACCATGGCGCTGCGCCACAGCAAACCCTTACCAGCAGAAATGCTGTTTACTGGGGAAATACAACCATACTTTAGAGCGCTTGTGAACCAAAATACAGAAATGATGTGATGATGTATTTGACGTGATGACGTTGTGAAACCAACAGGCAGAATCATTAAGCAAGTAGACAGCAATGCCAAGGAACTGAGCCACTGAGAACTGATTTCCATCCCTACACCCTGGATGTGCCACCACTTTGGGGCTGACTTATGGAGACCAACAACCATTAGCACTCACATTCATACCTAAGGGTGACTTAGATTGATCAGTTAATCTGTTAAGGTGCATGTCTTTGGATGGGGGGGGGGTGGACTTGGAGAGAACCCACGCTTACAGAAGAACATGCAAACACAGAAAGGCCAGGATCAAACCCAGGACCTTTTAGCTGTGAGATGACAGTGCTGACCACTACACCACCCTTCTGTATATTTATATTAAAAAATTTGAGAGTAGAACTTTTAGTTTTGGTGGATTATTTTCATTTTGCTCTTTATATTTATACTCTTTAAAAGCTGCACACTTTGGATTTGTTGTACCACTGGTCCTGCTCCTGTTGTGCATTAAGTACATCTGGTAGTGTGTTGATACATGGCGTGATGTAACAATAAATAGCTTGAAAATATTTTTGTGGATGTTTTGTCGGATAAATGTACATATATATGGGGGTTCCCATGTACTGTTTTCCCATGATACTCTATACCTCTTGACATGAAAAATTGTATGTCCCATAGTCCAACTCTACAATAACTTCACAATGGTTTCAATTGATTAAAAACTGAGTAAAAAACTATGCTTTCTGTCCTGAAATTCGGACTGAAGTTCAAGATAAAACTCTGTGAAGCACGACCGTGGACATGTGCTTACTGTTGTTAATATGAGGTGGTGTATGTTGAATGAATTTCCATCCCATTGATTTGTTTTCCATCCCATCAAATGTTTTGTCATGCCATTGGATTTCTTTCCAACATCATGAACCATCTTAGGCTCTGGAATTAATTTTTTATTACTGTCATCAATATTTTTTCCACCCTAGACCATCAACTACACCCCATCCATATGTCCCCTAGATTACCTATTGTGATATATTAACCCAAGGAGGTGCATCCATCTGGGAGAAAAATGTTTCATTTACTTTGGCAGCTCAGCGTAGCACTGTTCCCACTGAAACTGATTTTCACCTGGCCTGGATCAAGCAGAGCCAATCACAACTGTTTATCTCATATGAGGCACTTCCAGACTGTGTTTCTTCAAATTTTGGGGATTTTGTTTGTGTTGAAAGAAGTCCTACATTTGGAGGAGCCACTGAATTAATGAGGGGTGATTCATGAAGGAATCATTCAAAAGAATTGATTAATTTAAGTGAATGAGTTGAATCGATTCATGAACACAACTGAATCGATTCAGCAGTACTTTGTTAATATTTTGTTTATTATCACATAAACTAGTCTGAATCACTCATTAAGTCGGAGGTGGAAGCGCTGTGTGATGCACCGTGCAGCAGCCAGTAGTCTACACAGCAAGATCTCTGATTGTATCGTGAGACTAGTTGCAGGCGACAGATGGACTAAGCCGAAGTAGTGAACTGCTGGCCAAGAGCACCCGAGTAGAGCTGAATCGATTCTGAATCATTCAAGAATCGCTGAATCGCTCATGAATTGATGACTCACTAAATCGTTCACAAATTGCTGAACTGTTCATGAATCAATGTCTCAAATCACTGAGTCTATTGAACCTCTGAACGAGACTAGATACCCCTATCATAGTAAGACAGAACAGAAAGAAAGCACACAAATAAAACTTAATTAAACACACAGAGAACAAAGTTGTTTTATGCAACATTAGATAGATAGATAGATAGATAGATAGATAGATAGATAGATAGATAGATAGATAGATAGATAGATAGATAGATAGATAGATAGATAGATAGATAGATAGATAGATAGATAGAAAGTCATAATAAATACAATTAACTATTGACAAAGTAGTACTACGTTGATATTCTAGAGGAAAATCTGTATTAAGTTTTCTAATATTCTAATTACAATATTCATAGATGGACGGGAAAGAGAGATATTAAGGGTTAGACCTATTGCCTGAACGAATCAAAAGAATCGAGTTAGTAAAAAGAATCAGATTTCCCAACACTACACTGAGTGCATGAATGAATGACATCCCATTTTGTAAGTGTCTGGTATTCCCTAGTTTAGTTTGTACAAAATATCCTGAAAACAACACAGAAGTGAGACCTTTTTCATTTATCTGAAGGGAACATAAGTCATAGGGTGGCATCTATAGGTCTGTATTATAATTTATGGCAATGGCTACTGCCACAGTACTGTGGCACGAAGTATCAGTTCGTCTATTACCACAGATCCAATCAAATGTTAGCATTTGTACTAGACCCAATCATGGATACTGTTCCATGAATTCATTAACCTCTTGTTGCCACAGTACTGTGGTCATATATGGAGTATACTTCAGTGCATTTGTGACAGGTTAAAATGCCTTATTTTTTTGTGGGTTAAGAGCGCATTATTTCTTTGAAATGTTCTTCATAGGTCATTCATAAGTCTATTTGTTCCCAGGTATTATAATAGCTTTGTAGAAGTTGGTACAAGTTCAGTATAATTACATTTATATTTAAATAATGAGGAAAAATACAGATTTCTATAAATGTAATATTACATTTAAAATTGTTATTAAAATCATTACATATTTTGTTGAAAAACCTAATGCATTTACAAATGTTTTATGTTAAACAAGCAATACACTGTTTTGTTCGATGTTTCATGCCTGGTCGATTGATGCTGTCTGGGAGGAAGTTGTACGCATGTGCGCTGTTGAGATTATTGAGTTAATGGCAGCAATTGAATAAACCATGAACGAGTGAGGACACGTAGCTAGTTCGTGGTCTTTTCAATAACACATACAACACAGCCATCTCCCTCGAACGTCCAGGCGGAGAGCGCAACACATCCTTTTGTTCATTTTGCTACCACAGTACTGTGGCAATTGATGGAAGAAACAACAAATTAGTGATAGTAGAGAATAGGAATTATTGGTCTAAATGCTCTGTATGTTGTTTTCTGGTGTTCTTTGCTCTGGAGGCTGGAGTAGGTGAGTGGAGCTACATGTTAAATGTGGCAGTGTGTCATGTGACTTTTCAGTTCTGTGTCTATTCTGTGTATTGAATGCTATGGTCCTGTGGAATTCTACACTCTGAACGTTGTCCCGGTGGCAGATTTATATCAATGTTGGATTTACCTACCCCATGCCACAGTACTGTGTCAATAGCCAATTCGATAGTTTTAAATAAATAAATAAATAAATAAATAAATAAATAAATAAATAAGGTGTTTTTCCAATGTGATATCATGACTCACATAAATATATAGGGCACTTAATTGGTGTGTTACCTGTACACATTATAAACTTTCTGTGTGTATGTTCACGCCACGTCAAATACCAGGCACTGAGGGTTAGGGTTATGTGAACCGGAGATCTTGGCGTAAATTGACACGCGATCAAATGGCACTGAATGACACACGAAAGGTCGAAAATACGTATGCACATCACACCAAATGCCATAAGAACTGGCATGACATTCAACACCATTTCATGAGATTCGTCTGTGTTTTTCAGTACCTCACTCATTCTAAGCTGTCACACCACTAAAAGAGCTGTTTGTTGGGACATTGTTCTGTTTGCAAGTGAACGTCTGAAATAAATGAAAAAATGAATGAAATTAATTATGCTTATTATTTACTATTAACTGTTAGCAGGGGTGATTTTGTCGCTGTTTCAGGAACTGTTATGTAGACACTTCTGTAGTTCTCTCTATTAAGTTGGAAATACTGTGACAGCCAGAAATGGACAATATCTTCAGGTCAAAACAAGTGGGAGGTTTGCATTTGTCCACTTCCACATGTGGTCAATAGGTAACAGTTGCTCAGAGTTAGACTAGATCCAACTGTGTACTGTAGTATTTCAGAAATTTGTGAGTGAATCCAAAACACCAGAAAAATATATACTATATACAGGGTGGGGAAGCAAAATTAACAATGAACATTTAGTTGTTTTTTCTCAGCAGGCACTACGTCAATTGTTTTGAAACCAAACATATATTGATGTCATAATCATACCTAACACTATTATCCATACCTTTTCAGAAACTTTTGCCCATATGAGTAATCAGGAAAGCAAACGTCAAAGAGTGTGTGATTTGCTGAATGCACTCGTCACACCAAAGGAGATTTCAAAAATAGTTGGAGTGTCCATAAAGACTGTTTATAATGGAAAGAAGAGAATGACTATGAGCAAAACTATTACGAGAAAGTCTGGAAGATACTATTAAAGAAGAGTGGGAGAAGTTGTCACCCGAATATTTGAGGAACACTTGCGCAAGTTTCAGGAAGCGTGTGAAGGCAGTTATTGAGAGAGGAGGACACATAGAATAAAAACATTTTCTATTATGTAAATTTTCTTGTGGCAAATAAATTCTCATGACTTTCAATAAACTAATTGGTCATACACTGTCTTTCAATCCCTGCCTCAAAATATTGTAAATTTTGCTTCCCCACTCTGTATATTTTACCAAATTAGAATTTACCAAATACCAAAAAGCAGCATCAGAAACATTTAGTGTCGTAACAGTTGTTGCAATTAATGTTCTACCTTTTTCATTAGTTTTTATTATAATGGCATGAAAGTAGTGATTAGAAAATGTTTACTAGGAGATAATAAAAATCACACAAATACTGAACTGTATGTTTTATGCTGTATTGTGTTTATATTTGTGTATTTATATGGAAACTGGTTTGAGGAAAATAAAGAAGACAAACAAGCAGTTTGTTCATTATTTTAATTTCCTCCTAACGACTGCATGGCTGATGTGTCTCCATCTGGCACACAAACACACACACACACACATACACCGCTGTGATAATGCAGTCATTGAATCTAATGACAAGACACCGCATATCAAAACGAGACCCCAGCTTATTTCACATGAATAAGCAAAGCATGCTGGGTAAACTGGCTCATTGGCAAGAGTTAACCTGTTGTCGCTTTAAAGACAACAAAGATTTGTCCTTACAAGCAAGTTTACGTCAAAGGATGAACAGTTTAAGATAAACAATACACTGCCATCATCCATTGGCTCAGTTTAAAATAAATGTGATGTCATGTTGCCAGAAAGTAAATAAAGAAACCGTTAGGCTGCCAGGTCATCAGTGAAACTCTCTCTGCAAATTGGGTTGTAACTCACCACAGTGAATCATATCAAGTGTGTGTGAACATATTAGTGTGTCCATGTCGTGCTCAGACAGAGGCACTTGAACTAAATTGCCCCCCTGGTACCCACAATGCATCTGGAGCTGGCAGCAATGTCTGAGAGGATGTCTGTATATAAAACCTCACAATACCTCAGTGTAACACACAGCTGCTTCAGAGTGACCCGGCCGATGTTTCCATGGGAACGATGGACAAGATGAGGTTTGGCGCTCCCAGTCAAATGGTGACGTTCCAATGCAGTGTTTGGACTTTTCACCGTCAGGTCTTAATGTTACCATTAAGAAATCATTCACTTCATATGTAGATTATTTCCCTCATCTATTGATCCGGTATCATCATCTCTTCTCTACTACATCACTGTAATCTTCCACTAACAGTCTACTCATGGATCCTCTTGAAAAAGCTTTTAACAGGCAAACAGGAAATCAAGTGGACAAGCTAGAAGATGATTAGTCTGGAATTTAACCTTGAAAAAGAATTATGTTACATTGTCATATAACTCCATGTAAGCGATGGTGTAGAAAAGGCTATTAAAAAAAACAGGAGTGACAATAAAATGTACTCTGACTTATTGTTGACGGTATCAACATAGTCAGCTTTAGTTCATTTCTAAATATGAATCCAGTACTTTAACTCAGGCAATTTAGAGCATGTAATGAATGAATGTCAACAAGTGATTGTGAGATAAATGATTTGGTATAAAAGCAGCATCCTGGAAAGGTCAAGTCTGTTATGAGCAAAGATGGGCTAAGGATCTGTAGTTTGTCAACAAATATGTGATAAAATCATTAAAACCTTCAAGAACACGGTTGCTCATGGACAGGTGGGGAGGGATTTGTTATGGGACCAGTGCTACCTGGGGACCCTGGGTTTGTCACCCTTCTGTATTTCCATTACAGTTTGAAGTAAATCAGGTATTAAACAGTTCATATCAGTAGATGGTTTTGTTCGCTGATGGATGTTTGGGTCTCTATGGGTTAAATATGGTCATTGTAAAAATATAGTAAAGGGTAAAATATGTACGAAATATAAAT
Organism: Sphaeramia orbicularis; assembly: GCF_902148855.1. Taxonomy (NCBI): domain Eukaryota; kingdom Metazoa; phylum Chordata; class Actinopteri; order Kurtiformes; family Apogonidae; genus Sphaeramia; species Sphaeramia orbicularis. Next base: position 34,576,653 of record NC_043968.1, on the reverse strand, counting down.
GAATCCTGGAGAATCTCAAGTGCATATGTGTACATTCAAGCTGTTCTTTTTATATGGTTCCTTCGGGCAGATGACAGCTGTTATAACACTTCCACTCAAGGTTTTTATGCACCAACACTCGGATAGAAGCACTACTCGACTCTTGTGTGAATCTTACCATTAAGTAAACATTTCACTGTGAAGCATTTGCTGTTCCTGCTGTTGTGTGTATGTGTGTTATTTCTGTATCTGTTGTGTTAGTCTGTGTTCCAGTGGTGTTCACGCTGGTGTCTTTACTGATCACTAGTGGGTGATCCAGAATTCACTCATCTGTGTGTGAATCTGCATTTTATATATATGTGTATATATATATATATATATATATATATATATATACACACACACACATATATATATAATTTGTGGCATGACAGGAAAATATACAAAATATATATATATATATATATACATATATATATATACATACATATATATATATATATATATATATATATATATATATATATATATATATATATATATATATATATATACACACATACATACATACATACATATATATATATATATATATATATATATATATATATATATATATATATATATATATATATATATATATATATATATATATATATATATAGTCTACTGCAAAACATGTCTAAAACACTATGACCATTAGGACAAAAGATGGATCCAGGTATCTGCTCTTTTAATAAGTGATGTGATTCTTTGTCTATTGTACTTGCTTTATTTAAGGTTAAATTTCAGACGGCCCACATGAGTTTCTCTGAGAACACCCACACTGCCACTGCCAATGCTGTGGATACATAAAGGCAGGAAAAGATAACTTCATTTATATCACACCTTTATATTTTCTCAGTTTAAGCACTGGATGTGATGTTTTCTCTATTTTTTTTTTTTATTATGAATAAAATATGGTTTATGACATTTGAAAATAACTGCATACTGCACCAACTTTTTTGGAATTGGGCTTTTATTACTTATCAATTATTGAATAGCATGGCATTGTATTTTCCCCAGCCTACAGCTCATTTATTTCACTCTCACACTTTACTTATGTAACATATTGTCATGTTACCATAGCTCACGTCCTAAAGCACATAGCATCATCACTAATGAAACAGAAAGACGATATGATATAAAAATATTACAATGATTACACTTATTAAAATTGTTATATGACTGATATATATATATATATATATATATATATATATATATATATATATATATATATATATATATATATATATATATGCAAAACTAAATGCATTTGTAAAGAAGGGCTGGTTCGTGTTAAAATAAATATCCATTAAATAATTAATTGATGAAATTTAAACCAATTTCAGGAGGAAAAAAATCTGTTTATTTAGTCCTGAGTAGTGGTGACTAATCAGATGTTAACATTGTTTTCATTAAATTTTGCGTCATGTTCATTGTGTGACACCGGACTGTCTTTGTGTTGCTTCTGTAAAAGTATATTTGACAAAAATAAACAATATTTTGACTAGAAAATACAGTGTAATTAATGACACTCTGATGCAATTATGTATTCACAGTAAGGGATGTTACAAAAAATTGTGACAAGACAGTGATGGGTGACACTGAACACATTTACATTTTTTGAAAAATGAATAAAATGTATATACTTAAATTATTTAAGTAAGTACGTAGATTTTTAGTAAATCTAACATCCATTCCATGTTCTTGTCAATTGCCAACTTTAAATTGAATCATTTTCATTTATTGTCCTTTATTTGATTTGTCTTTAGCTATTGTCTTGTTTATGTTTATTTTGGTTGGATGATTTTATGAACCTCTCAATTTAAAAAAAATCAACTGCGTTTTGATGTTTGTTTTTCTTCCTTTTCTTTTAATAAGGAAAAATTCAATAAAATACATAGATGGACAGATGGATAGATGTCCCTCTTGACAGTCTTTGGATCATCTTTCTCATGGCCTCTCAGTTAAACACAACAAAAACACTCTGCTGTTATTCAGAATGACAGCAGCCATCAGTTCTGCTGACTGAGGAGGAGAAAAGCTGCACGAGACTAATATGTGTGAGTGTGTGTACACAGAGGTCATCACACAGATAATAGCCCAGCCTTGGCTACATGAATGGAAAGAGACAGAGAGGAATATATTAATGTTCAGGGTCGTTTTTAACACAGAGGTGAAATATTCTACTAAAACACACATACACGCAGGAGAGGCATGTTGCCTTTTTGCTTAACCTCTATTATATCCTGGTGTGTGCACATGCATACACACACATGCAGGCACACACACACACACACACATGCTCCCTCTCACTGAGTGAAGTGTTGAAGGCGTGGGCTGTTTCTTCGGGTTACATCTATCTGAAAAGATGATGGATGGAGGATATAAAACCCATCTCTGCAGGCCATTTAGAAACAAAATGAACACAGACATAGATAGATAGATAGATAGATAGATAGATAGATAGATAGATAGATAGATAGATAGATAGATAGATAGATAGATAGATAGATAGATAGATAGATAGATAGATAGATAGATACAAGGACAACTTCAACAGACTAAAACTGTGGTGACAAAAGCTGTGAAAAGCTTCAAGGATCAGTAATATGTGAAAAAAACAGCCTATGTTTAAATAAACTGCAACAAAAAGGACTTTGGTTCTGGTTCAGGAGAGGGTTAAGGTTGTGCTTAAACTGTACTGAAATCAGAGCAGACTTCTTTGTTTCGACCAAAATGAAACTGTAATTGTATTTTACTCATATGTAATTACTGGGCAACAGAGTTGGAAAAAAAACACAATGTACGCTGTAGTTTTCACAGCGAACACCGATACTGAATAGGTTGATATTAACAATTGCTGTGGAGCTGTTTTTTCCTTGAATATGGACAGAAAGCTGCATGAACACTTTTTCAAGAAAGATTAATTATCATTGAGACTGTAATAAATTACAGACGGTGCACTGTGACTGCCCTGGAGGAAACATCAGGAGATTGACTCTATTAGATATTAACAGCAATGGAAGAAGTATTTTATCTTTCAGTTTGTCATAAACATTTAAAATCAGCACATTTGGAGATATGCAAAGGAAGGGGTTGAATAAGTAGGCCTATGATCTGAAAAATAACTAAAGCTGTCAGACAAAAATAGTGGCAGGTCTAGGACTTCAGCAGCACTTTATTCTGCTGGTTTAGCTTTAGAGTTAAATAAAGTTGTTCTTTATGACAAGTGTTGCTGTAATCCTGCTGCTCCATACACCTCGAAAGTGGGTGAAGTTGTGTCAGAACCTTCTACTTAAACAAAAGTAATGGAGTAAAAATGAAAGATAAAACGAAATGGAAATACTCAACTAAACTTGTATGGAAGTACAGTATTTGGTTTAAAGTGTTACTCTGTCTTATATAGCAGGACTGCTGTGCCTCAAGTCCCATTGTAAGATGTACTTGCGTTAAATGGAAGTTAAATGTGTGACTTTAAATCTTGCACAAAAATGTCACATCATGCAGCATCATGCATCATACATCATGAACCAAAATGGAAAAGAAGAAGAGGAAATGTAATGTTATAAGTTGTTTACTTAATCTTTACATTACAAAGTGTTTTGCTCGAAGAATCTTTTGTTTTTGCAGATCAAAGTAGTTATATTCTGAGTCATATTTTCCAACTGTATCTTATATTTTTATTGTTAGATGTACTGAACAGTCAGGTTTGATTTGTGTGTGTTTGTGGTTTTGATGTACTCACACCTATCTGTGTTGAACTTGAAGAAAAGGTCAATTGCAATGAGAAAGATCTAATTTTTAAATCTTTAGAAAGTAGTTGTGGTAAAGAGTCGAGCAGAAAAAACAGATTTTGAACCTGGGGAATTTTTGTGGTCAAGAAATGCTAGCCTAATTGTGCAGGTGTGAAGCAAGACACGCTTTCTGAAGACTCTTTGTGGTTCAGTTATATAGTTGGTTTGATTGACACTTCTTAAATTCAAATAAACTTTCAGCATGTGCTTTTCTTAGAATTAGCTTATAGAGTGACGTGACGTGTTTTGCCTAGTAACTATTATAAATTCTATAAACCAATAATAAGCGTACGACGAATGATGTCATTGAATAATGGGAGTCTCCATAGTCACTAAACACTATAAAAAGGTAATAAAGGAAACTCTTTTTTAGGGGCTTTTTTCTTTTTCTCTCTGTGACGAAATGTGTGTTTGATGCAAGATTCTTTTTGTAACTTTTTCTATTTTTGCCTGAAGCAATAAATCAAGCTATTGTTTTAACTTTTTAAAACCTCAAACCTTCTTTTTTGGTGAGTTCTTCTATTTCTCCTGGTTTGGTCCGTCCATCTGAAACATAACTGGTGAGTTAATTTAAATTACACAACCCCCCTCTGGTAAGCAGCCTAAATGGAGTAGTATAGAGCCACCGTTGGTCCAAAAATCTCTAGAACACGCAGCCTTTTGTCAAAGATAACCAGAGATTTTTTGGTACCAAAGTGGTTTAAAGTTAAAGGAACTGGGGCAGTAGTTCATTAACCAAAATAAATTGTGGTTTTTGAGATTTACAGCTTGCTGCATGTTTACACTATCACTCTGAATGCTTTGGCAAAGAGCAGAGAGTTTATGTTTGACAACTACACTGTTTGAATGGCATCGAGAGAAGCCAGCACTTAATGCAGCAAATGAACAGCTTCACTGAAGGACTGGTCACTACTGCAGAGAGAGAGTGAGACAGATCAGTATTGGATTTTGAGTCGTTTATATTCAGCAAGGGTTCACAGAAACTTACTGCTACAGTACAACACACACAGTCTGTCTGCCTCCTATATATAAATCCATTACAAGTTATTGTCCTTTGGCGCATTTCTGCAGCGGCATTTGCTGAATAAAAACCTCTGATTGGATTCAAAACTTTATTGTCCCATGAGGAAGATTTGGTTTGCAGAAACTGTTTATGATGAAAACACAATAAAAACAATAAACACACATAAAAATGGCTGCAGCAGATGCAGAGCAGTGTGATGTGATCAGAGGAAAAATGAAGACAGCCAAACTGCAGAGTTAAAACCTGGGTTAATCTAGTTTCAGCAGACAGAGAACCTGCCGAAACAGCATTTAAACATGGTTTCAGAAGCTGAAGTCCTGCTGTGGCCCTCTAGGGATGAAAGAGGTGATTACACAACACTATTGAAGATTATGAACAACCTTAACCTTTACGACTGATAAACAAAAAAAACAAAACAAACACACTACACTGCTAATGAATTCTAATTTTGATCTTTGATGAATGTTAACACAGTGTTTTTATTTGGGAAGACTAACACCAACTTGGTGTGATGTGTAAACAGACTAATTTGTGCTGTAGTTGGCAGTATTAGGTCAAACTGAACTAATGTTAATGTACAGAGTTATGGGAATAGGACATACAGGTTTTACAATGAATTAACAGCAGACACTTGTAGCAACCTTTGTGTATCCATTACTTTATGCCTAGTAAGAAAGATATAAATATGATCTGTGGGGACTTTTGGCACTTATGTAATGATTTTATTTTATCTCTCATGTTTCTGTTTGGGAGAAATTTCTAAGTTATTTTAGATAGCACAGCCATTTATCCCCCGATGGGAAGGCAAGGGGTATTGTTGTTTTGGTTCGGTTTGTTTCTTTGTTTGTTTGTTAACACTCTAGCAGCAAAAGAATTGCTTGAATTCATACCAGATTTGGTTTATAGATTGCCCCCATTGAGTTATAATAGGTGAAATTTCAGAGTGTTAGAGGTTCAAAATCATCCTGTGACCTTCTGTCTTTTGTTTCTTAATTAACACAACTGTCCTATTTTTCTATCTAACTCTACAATGGAATACATTATTTGAATATGTATCTCTTTGTTAAATGTTAAAAAAAACTTCAATAAAAATGTGAGTATTAAAAAAAATAAATGAATCATTTGTGATAATGGTGTTTCATTTGATAAAAAAGGTGAAAGTAACTGGTCCAAAAAGAATACCTCCATCCTATGTAAGAGGGTTTGTAGAAGCCAATAATGTAATAACAACCACTAATGTAATAATGGCCGATAACGTAATAAATTTGCCATTTTTAAAAAGTAATAGGCCAATAACGTAATATCTGGCCAATAATGTAATAAAAGTCCTAAACCAATAACGTAATAGATTTTGGCCAATAATGTTATATCTTATTACACTATTGGCTCAGTTATTACATTTGCAAAAAATTTATTTTTTTTACCAGGCCAATAACGTAATAACCAGCCAATAAGTTAAAACGTTATTGGCCAGAAGTTATTACGTTATCGGTTGAGGACTTTTATTATGTTATTGGCCAGATATTATGTTTTGGCTTATTACATTTTAAAAATGGCAAATTTATTACGTTATCGGACGTTATTTAGTTGTCGGCTGTTATTACATCATTTGCTCCTACAAGGTTTAAATGTCAGATCTTGTCAGAATCTGGAGAATGTTTGTTGGTAATTATCTATATTATATACAGAGGAATATACCCCAATGAAAACCATCCTAAACATATAGCACCCAGTTTGAACATCATGTGGTGGGTTTGTTCTGCTGTAGAGGGACTGATGCCCTAAAAACAAAACTGATGGAAACATGAGATATGTAATTATTCTTAAACTTTATTTGAAGACATTAGCGAAGATGCTAAAGCCTGCGCACAAATTGAGCTGGACAGTGATCCAAGCATAATAGTTAATCTAGACTGTTTGATGGCTTAAAAAAAAAAAAAAAAGTATAGCCACAAATCTGACCCAGTGTCACAACTTGCAGGAGGAATGTGCCAAACTTCCAGTTGCAGAGTCATGTGTGAAGTTTGTTGAAGGCCATATCAGACAACTCAAGATAGAAAAGCTAAAAGCAATGGCACAAAATATGAGGGGGACTATATGTGATATTTGCACTGTCAAATATTAGAACAAGTGGTTCCAGGCACAACAAACCCTGCCTCTCACACGTATTGTAGCTTATTTTGGCATGGAAGTTGAAACAAAATTGATGTTTTTATGGAAGTTAGAAATTTCACCCATTATAAGTAAATGGGGAAAAAAGATTTAAAAATGTCATTAAAAAATTTAACTTTGACCTACTTTTCCCAATTTGGTTTGAATTCAACTAATCGTTTTGCTGCTAGAGTGTTAACAAACAAACAAACAAACCGAACCAAAAACAATACCCCTTGCCTGCCCTTCAGGGGGGGGGGCGGGATAAAAATGACCTAAAATTATCATTGGAATGTTTAGAATAAAGTCATCTTAAGTTAGAACCCAGTGTATTGGATTGTAGAGATATGAACTGAATACAGACTTATATATCCACTAGAGGGAGTAGTGAGTCACTCTGCTGGTCAACATGGTGAGGGAAACTAACACCACTGGACATTTGACCAGAGCATGAGAAACTGACGAAATGGAATGAGAACCAATAATATTCAACTTTTAGAGTTCAAAGACAGTGACAAAGTGACTAAAACTAGAAGCGCTGTTGTTGTTTTCACCACTGGACACAGCTGTAAATGAAAAGAATGTCTGCTGCATGAGTCAGTTTGATTATGAAGCTTATAAAGGCATTGCAGTTCTAGGAGTTATGTTACTATTTTTTTTGCTAAATTCATTGTTGATCAACAGGTCAGACTAAACTGTAAGGGTTCAGACAGTACAGCTACTGTCAACACAAACCATACAGAAAACAGTGGAGATTTATGGTTTAACTGTGGCTGTTTTCTGTCTAAATACAGAGCTATAAACTATCACCTTACACAGCACATGAAGATTATCAGACAGTATTACTGTGACTCGATGTTAGAAGAACTGACCATGAGTTTTCATTTTAAGATGAAAACTTGATGATATCATTATACAGATGTGTGTTAACAATGAATTGTATACCTTATTCAGTGAAGGACACAGTCTGTGGATACATAATGTGGATTCCCTGGTGGTTTTGGTAGTCCTATGTGTGTTCTGGTACATGAGCTGGTGAGAGTTTGGAAAATCAATACTACATATAACGCCTTTAACAACATACTGTATGTCAGTGGTGTTAAACTCATTTTAGTTCAGGGGCCACACTGAGCCAAATTTGATCTGAAGCAGGTGCACCTGCTGAATTCTGAGGTATGCACGGATCGCACGGATGGTGGTGGGGGGGGGTATGGTCCATGCCGTACCTCACAACGAGACCATGCGACTGTAAAAGTGAAAGTGAAACTTAGGACACTTTACTAATTCCTCTAAGAATTGTAAGGGAGGGTGGGGTGGTGAATAAAATGAGGGAAATAATACATATTGGACCGGGGAGGAAGTTCTCCATAAGTACTGCAACGTTTCTCTCTCTCTCTCTCTCTCTCTCTCTCTCTTTCTCTCTCTTTCTCTCTCTTATTTCACTCTTTCTGCACGTACAGATGTACATCTGCAGGCACCAATGATCTGAAGTGGACCAGACCAGTGAAATAATAACATCATAACAAATAAACAGTGTCAACTCTATGCTTTCCTCGATGTTTTAGCATGAAAAAAGTAAAATGACATTATGAAAATGTTTAGATCTACAAACTGTCCTATAAAACAATATGAATAACAGAAACAAACACAAATTTCTTAAGAAAATGAAGTCCACTTTTAACAATATGATGTGTCAGTTTATCATTTACACATGGACATTACAACTTTCAGATCACAGTGGGTCTACAAATACACAAACATTTAATAACAGGTAGAATATTGTTCAATTTGCACATTTCTAAAACATTTCAGGCTGTTTCTATTTTTTCAGGTTTATAATTGCAGTAATTTACAAAGAGAAAAATTGAAGTTGTCATTATTTATAGATTATTATGATAGTATTTTACTGGTCTAACCCACCTAAGAGTGAATTAGTCTGAATATGGAAACTGTACTAAAATGATTGTTCATATCTTAGTGTAAATTTGCATTTCACAAATTCATCCCATGAGCTGGACTGGACCCTTTGGCGGGCCGGATTTGACCCCCAGGCCAAACGTTTGACACCCCTGCTGTAGCCCATATGGTTCGACCCTGAGAATGTGATATTATAAGAAAATCTCATTAGAAAAAAATGTCTCCTTTCTATTATTCATCAACATAAAGCGTCTGGCTGAGTGAACTGACATGTTATATACTGAAATGAAATGTGCACAATAGTGAAAAACTGACCTTGAATGTATTGTATTTATCCAGGCTGAATGTAAACGTATTATTACATATACTGTCAGGAGGTGATTTACTGAGAAGAAAGAAAGAAAAAAAACCCACTTCGTGCTGCTTTGACTAACTACATGTCTTCTACGTCTTTAAATTTATGAAACTGTTCAACAGAAAAACCTAACACTAAATCGTTCACACAATAAATTATTAAGTTTTGTCTGAAGTTGAAGTTTGTGACCATGGATTACATACTTTATGGGGACGTAAAGTTACTTGTGGGGGGACAGTTACATTGTGGATCAATTAATTTAAGAGGTAATACTTGTTCCAGGGTTAGGGTCTGGAGTAGTCTACAGGAAATGAAGGGGAGTCAATGTAATGTCCCCTAAACACATGGAAACACAACATTGTGTGTGTGTGTGTGTGTGTGTGTGTGTGTGTGTGTGTGTGTTTTTACAGAAACAGCGATAGTGATGAGCAGCAGAGTTCAGTTCAGTCAGCTAAATGCTAATCATACGTCCAAACTAAAACTGCTCTCATCAATCCTCCTTTCATCCTCTCTTTCCCTTTTTCTTTCCTTCCTTTCTCTTTGTCCTCTCCTTCTTTATGTTCTCGTTTTTCCTCTCCTCTTTTTTCTCTGCCGTACCTGTTTTGCTTCGTCCAGTCCTTCCTTCCTCTCCTCTTTACTTTCATGTTCAGCTCTTTCTTTTCCCTCTGTATTTCCTGCAATCGTCCTTTCCTCATATCTTTGTTTCCAACTGACTGTTCTTTCGTTATTTCCCTTCCTTCCCTCTCTCCGTTGTACTTTTATTTGCCCCTTGTTTAATCTTAGCTCTTTATCCTCAACTTTTCCTATCAGTTTTATCTTTAACCCTTTAACCTTTTCTCCTCCCTCTGTTCCACTTTAGTCTCTTGATCCTATTTCATTTCTTCAGGTCTCCTTGTTTGTCCTCTCTTTTCCCATTCTCATTTTTTAAAACAGGTTTCATCTTTATCTTTAACCCTTAGGGGTCTGAGCCTGTTTTGGCCATTTTTCAGTACTTTTGATTTGCCTTTATATACTATTTGTATACTAAATGTTTACTATACCCATGTTGGTATCTTTTTTCAGCACAATTTCATCTATCTCATCTGCCTATTATTTTTTCACTTTAACCTACTATATCAACACAAAAGGACAAAAAAACACACAAAAAATATAAAAGCCAATTTGAAAAATGTATATAATTTATTGCATAAATCACAAAAAAAATGCTTAACGAATCTTTTCAAAGACTTTAAAAGTTAATATTAGTTCCAAATATTAGGTCTAGAAAAATCTAAATTGTAATAAATTAAAACTACAGCTCAAATATTTGACATAAAAGCATATCTTTACAAAAGCATTTTCTCCAGTTTTCTCCCCCCCTCCCCCTTGGTCCTCCCAGTTTCTACATCCAGTTCAGGTGGGGGGTCATTCTCACTCTTACCTGTAATGCTAATGCAATCTGTGGATTAGAATCCGCAGATTTGGTCAGTTTTTTTCCGTTTTGAAAAAGGACAAAAAAATGACAAAGAAATGGTCAGAAATATTATGCCCCCCCCCCCCCCCCCCCACACACACACACACACACACACACACACACACACACCTCATTTTCATACTTTATTCATATTTGTTTGCTCTGGGGTTCAAACGATCATATCTCTGGTTGTATTGCTCTATCAACATCAAATAAAAAGTGGGAGTGTTTCAAGTCTGCACTTTCAGTTGTTTGGCAGTTGTCCTCAGTGGTCTACGTGACTAACTTCTGACGCTACGACGTGTTGAATATGTCATGTGATTCAGTCACGGGGCCGTGACCGTGGACCCCTAAGGCAGTGGTTTCAAACCTTTTTTGGCTCGTGACCCCAATTTAACATCACAAATTTCTGGTGAGCCCAGACATTCAAAACGGAGAAATTTTTTTTGCTAAAATTAATTTGTTTTTGATCATGTAATAGTTTGCTATACTATGTTGTAAATAAACATTAATTTTAGACAACACTTAGTCTATAGAATGTATATTATTATGGACGGAGGCAGAACAGCCAGGTGTAGATTACTGCACAAAGTGAGAATTTTAGTTTCCTTGGTCAGGATATGTACAGTCAGTCCAGCTTGGATTTACAAGGCTGACAATTAATACTGAACAAACAAGAACTCAAACTATGAATTATGAAAGAGCTGCAGCATCTGAAACCGACCACAATGAACATTTGAAAGATAAACAGTACCACAGTGCCAGAGCCGTCGGGATGACATAGGCAAGGTAGGCAGCTGCCTAGGGCCCCCTCGCTGAGGAGGGCCCCCAATGGCCGCACGGTCATTTATCTGTACAACTTATTAAAAACCATCCATTGTAAACAAACCACCACAGTGTGGCAGCGCTAACCCTCTCCTGTACTGTTTTGTGACTGGGGCCCCCCAAACTAGAGGGATTCCCCCTATGCAATGACAAAGGCTATGAGGGTCATGTAGAAGTGACCTCCGCCCTCGCACACCCCCCATCACCCCCCCCACTCTCTGTCAGTGGAACTAACGGTCTGTCCACACTGAGCACCGCGGCAGCCATTTTTAAAGAACACCAATGATGAAGCGCTCCTACCCTTCAGGGTTTGTAAAACCACAAAAAAAGAAAGAAGAAGAGGAAAAACGCCAACGACACAGCGATAAGTATTAAGTAAACCATTGTTTTCTCCAAACAGGCTACAACTGTGTGATATGTTTGAAAGTGTGCAAACAAAAGCCCTCACATCAGTGACCAAACACACAGATAGATGTTAGCATGAGAGGGAGAGGATTCAGTTCAACAACTAATCATATACACACAAAACAACTGTGTTCTGTTGGAAGAATTTAAGGAGAGAAGAAACACAACTTCTCCATCGCCCTTTTCTACTGTTGTACAGCGTTCCAAAACTTCTTTGGAGCTAAATAATTTGGATGTGGAGGACCGAAGTACGACAGCATTCAAAGTATTTAGTCATGAAAAGCCAAAGCTAAGCCTACTGAAGTGTTTTCACTTACTCTGGACGGTTGTCTGCCTCCTGCTGCGGTCACCCACACAACTTTATTCCAAACAAATCGTCTGGTCCTGAGTCCCATCCAGTTTGGACAAATAATCCATCCAGTTCAATGGACATTTTCAGTTAGCTAGCAATTTCCATTGGTGATCTGTCCATCCCATTAGGAGAAAAATGTCCCTTTTCCATTGCATTTGTCCATCTTATCCATACATCTGTTCCTCCTGTGTCAGCTGGTTTAGGCACAGAAGAAGACTAGAGTAGGACTGCAGCAAAAGTTTGTATTTTCAAGCCCACATTAGTTCAGTCCCTCACATCCGCTCTGTGCCCTCACTGCGGAACTGAGTTTTTCTTCACCTTCAAGGAGGCACACGTTAAACTAGATATGAGGCGTTCAGGAACAATTAGAATAATTAGGAAATTACAACACTTTTCAAAATCGTCAAATATTTAGAATATTCAAATACAACATCAAAAAAATGAATGGCGGTGTCTGTGAACCATGTCTGTGAACCATGTAATCACAATCCTACATTTTAAACTCTGTAATTATCTATATTTCCCACGCTTGCCCATCAACACATCACAACACTTTGCACCATGTGCTCAGGTAGTTTTGCCGATGAGGTCTGACATTACATTTTGGTGCATTATGGGAAGTGAAGTTCTTCTCCTGCAAAGTTACTATCAAATCCTCCGCACTTCAATCATATACCTCTGGAATAAGGACAAAAGTAAACCTACTCACCAAATGCCTATTTTTTTTTTTTTTTTTTTTGCTTTTTTAGGTGCTTTGCTTAAATTTCTGTCAGCGCCAACTGATAGTGACAATGCCACCTCCTCACAAGCTGAAGGTATTTACAGGCTACATGGAAGTAGTAACATCACAGTCTAGGAAAAAAAACCTTATCATTATTAAATCTATCACAATCAGTACTAATTGCATATTATTACATAATAAACAGGCCTTAAAAAATATAATAATAATAATAATAATAATAATAATAATAATAATTTTATTGTTATCCTTTTATCATCAGTAGTACTAGTACTAAATGCACCGGAAAACAGGAAATCGCATCTGGATTTTATTTTTCTTCTTCGGTGATTTGACCACCACATCTTCACGTATTAGGGGCCTCACTTTACTTTCTTGCCTAGGGCCCCCAGATATCTTGAAACAGCCCTGCACAGTGCTTCAGTTTCAGCTTCACAGTTTGTCATGTCTTTTCTGGATTGTGATTGTCTCTCTCAACTCACCATAGATTTTTTATTAGTAAGTTTTTATTTTTATTTTTATCAATTACTAGAAATTTCAGGCGACCCCATTTGAATTCCAGGTGACCCCACGTGGGGTCCCGACTCCAAGGCTGAAAAACATTGCCCTAAGGGTTAAATCTTTCTGCCCTTTTTCTTCTTTATTTTCTACCTTTGGTTTGACTTCTATCTATGGGTTTTTTTATTGGTTGATGCTCAAATGGGTTTGGCCATATGGGCTGTCTGCTGAGATTGGTTATTACCTTGTTAGATGCAATGACTAACAGTAAAGCTAAATTTACTGTCTGTGGGGGTGGTTTTGTATTGGTCATAATGCTACAGTCTGTTGCATATATAAAATACAACCACACACCAATGTTTGACAGAAAGAATGGCAGCAGTCAACATACATTTGTTTGCTCATAACAACATAAAGTCAGCAATGAAACAGGTGCAATACAAATATTTTAGTACTTCTGGGCTTGTGTATAGATCACATACTGCCTCTACAAATCTAAGTTCTTGAGTTCAACAGCTTAATGGGAGCTGGAACTAATGACAGCTACAAACCATGTGATCTGCACCTGGATGTCCTGAGAACGAGAGTACTCTAGGTACTATGTAATCCTCAGTTGTCTTTGACATAAATCATCATTGTGTGTTTTCCAACAGAGGAGACACCTAAATAAAAGATGACGTCTAATTAATTAATTAGTTGATTTTTAATGACCACTATCTTATGACCACTTCCCTACCTCAGGTCAAAGATCATTTCCTGTGTTTTAATGACATTAACAGGACTGGTCAATGTTAGGTACACCCCAGGGTGTGTCATCATGGAATACAAAGGCGTCAATGTTATAACCACATTGTCATCCTAAAAATACCTTTTCTACAGTCATAACTGTAGTGCAGTGGTTCTCAAATGTTTTACAGTGAAGTACCCCTTGAAATATATATTTTTAGCCAAGTACCCCCAACTCTTGCTTCACCATTTTTGACTGAAAAAATTAGGTAAAATTTGTTCCTGTGCCAAAGGTGTCAAAATTTTGTAAATGAACAACATATATTAACAGTAATACACTGAAAATAACATATTTTTATGAGTAAAGGAAAAGTGCCCTCTTTTATTGGGAAGAAAAATTAATTAATTGGTTATTAATTAATAAATTAACCTTTCATCAGCAAAAAATAACTACTCTATTACTCAAACTCATCTTGAATAACATAAAACATATATGTTCTTAAACTGTTACCAAAATTTAAACAAGATGCTAGGCAATAAAAGTAGGAGTGTCAATATTATAATATGAATGTATATATTGTGTTTAATATTTCAGCATCAATTCTCATGATTTATTTTTCATTCAGTACATGATGACTTATTTAATGTATTTTTCCCAAAACATTTCAAGGACCCCCCTGGGTTTCTTTCAAGTACCCCTGGGGGTACCCGTACCACCCATCTGAAAAAGACTGCTGTAGAGAACAGTGTAAAAACAATAGGTGAAAGAACACTTCCTTTTGGAACTCCTACATGACGATATTTAATTTCTGACAGTCGTGTTAACCTGTTGTTTCTGGTTACTGATTCAGTACTCATACTGATTGAGTTGTTCTTTTTCTACCTTTGTGGCTTTGTCTGACTTAACACATGAATAATGAAGTGCAAATCAATCACAACATGAATTCTACCCACTACACTGAAGAGAAAATATACTCTTTTCTAAATTTAGCTTACAAGTTTGTCATACAATCTATGTGAACAGTTTATGAAATATTCAAATGAATTATTTCAGTAATTTTAATAATGTAGAAGTCTGCAGCCTTGTGATGGTGCTTTCTGAATTTTTATAAATCATTTTCGATGGGTGCTGAAACCTGGCTCAGTGCTGTAATGTCTCCATTCAGAGGGTTTTTGAAACTTATTACCCTGACCCCCGAAGGGGAGGCAAGGGGTATTATTTTTGGTTTGGTTTGGTTTGGTTTGTTTGTTTGTTTGTTTGTTAACACTCTAGCAGAAAAACTATTTGTTGAATTCACACAAAATTGGGTTTATAGATCGGCAGTGACCCAGAATAGATGTTGTTACATTTTGGGGAAAGTAGGTCAAAATTAAAATTTTTCTTCAAATTTTAAAATTATATTTCTTCTGCCATTTACTTAGAATGGACGACATCTCAAATGTCTATAAACACCAATTTTGTTTCAGTTTATTTCAAACTTGGCACATATATGTATATAGGGGTAACTGATATGCTGACATCACCACATGCATAGACATGATGACATCAGCTGGATCGATGCCAAAATAAGATACAACATGTGCGAGGGGCCCTGTGACCCTAGTGAGGATAAAGTGGGTTCAGAAAATGAATGAATGAATGAATGTGCGAGGGGTGGGGTTGTTGTGCCTGGTACCACTTGTTGATATTAGGTTTTGCCAATAATGCTGAGTGTTTCACCAACAGGTAACAGACATGTCACAACCAGGAGAAGATAAATGCCTCTATGTGAGAATTTCTGTACCATTTCATTGAAATGTGCCAGAATGAGATACTACTCATTGGGTATTTGCAGATATTTCAGTGTAGTAGCAGCGAATGAACCAATCACAGCCACGTCGTGAGACAAACAGCGTTCTTCCAAACGATCCAGTCCACCAACCATTTTTATTCCCTTGTTTCATCTGTCACTTTCATCACATTCTCTGCAATAATCTCATTTCCCCAGCCTCCTCTTCTTGTGTTCTTCTTATTTTCATTTGTTTCATCATCACTTCTTCTTCTACTTATCCCTCATTTTGTTACATTCATTATTTTTTGCTGTCCTCCTTCTGTCCTAATTCATCCCTCTACTTTATCTTCCCCCCTTTCCTTTTTTTTCTGTTTCCTTCCTTCCATATTTAGTAATCCCCCCTTTTTTTTTTACAGTCATGTTCTTCTAATTTCCGTTCCTTCTTTCCTGCTCTTCCCTCCCTCCTTTGAAGGCAGAAATTGATTCGATCACTAATTGTGCTGAAACAAACAGAAGTTGATTAATTCATGTTTGCGCTCTCTCGCTCTGATAAATGAGTCAGCTTGTGGAAAAAAAAACAAACTTGTTAACATGAGAAGGTGGTGTTTGGGGGGGGGGGTTGCTGGGGGGTAATGGTGAGCAGAAAGTGAGAGAGAAAGTTCGACTTTGTATTGTGAGCAGTAAATGGGATCAGTGCCTCGTTTAGCCCAGTGGCTAATTAGAATTCAGTGTGTGTGTCTATTTGTTGGTATTCAGTGTGTTTGTGTATTTATTTCCATTGTGTGTGTGTTTGAGTGTGTGTGTAGTCATTGATCAGACTGACAGAGACTTATTATGGTGTCACTTTATGTGACCCCTTTTGACCCGGCTGGCGGTAAAAGTGTGTTTATGTGCAGTAAGTGTGTGTGTGTGTATTTGTGCGTACGTGTGTGTTTGTCCTGCTAATGACTTGTCAGCTTCCACCACAAGTGCTAAAGGTGACGTTTCCTCCCCGGAGACACACACACCCACACACACACACATACTCTGAATACATAAGTACACATTATTATTCTGCCACCACTGCCTCGAACACAAACACAAATATCAACAAATAGTGGCACTGCAAGAGGAATTTATATGACACAAAGGAGATGTTTAGTGACTTTACACTCTAATCCAGAATTTTAACACATGACATTGGACGTACACGTTTAGTGAATGCTTTATTAATTTAGTTACATCTGGAGACAGTAAATCACATAAATAAGCCATAGAATTCAGTTTTATCGGGAAGTGTTTGATCCAGTCCGTCATACTAAAATAACAAACTCATAGTTTCATAAAATATAACAGTAGTTACTATAAACCACACAAAATGACCTCAAATAAAACTAAATATACATACAGATTTAGCAGCAGTGTCTCCTGTGCAAAACACTTCGTAAAACACTGTACAAATAGACTGTTTACTTTTGCATCTATCTATCTATCTATCTATCTATCTATTATCTATCTATCTATCTATCTATCTATCTATCTATCTATCTATCTATCGAGTGTAGTTACATCTACAAGTGTCTGTTTTTGGAATTCTAATATGTAGTCTACTTGTTAATATCAGCCTATTCAGTATCATGTTCGCTGTGAAAACAACAGTGTACATAGTGTGTTTTTCTGACTCTGTGTTCCCGTAATTACATATGAGTAAAATACAATTACAGTTTCATTTTGGTCGAAAACAAGAAGTCAGCTCTGATTTCAGTACGGTTGAAGCACAACCTTAACCCTCTCCTGAACCGTACCGAAGTCATTGTTGTTGCAGTTCATTTAAACATAGGCTGTTTTTTCACATATTCCAGATCCTTGAAGCTTTTCACAGCTTTTGTCACCACAGTTTTAGTCTGTTTGAAGTTGTCCTTGAAATTGGTATGGCAGAATCCTATCTATCTATCTATCTATCTATCTATCTATCTATCTATCTATCTATCTATCTATCTATCTATCTATCTATCTATCTATCTATCTATCTATCTATCTATCTATCTATCTATCTATCTATCTATCTATCTATCTATCTATCTATCTATCTATCTATCTTTTTTATATTCACTGTATTCGTCTATAATTGGCTGTTTTTGGCATTCTAATATGTCGTCTATTGTAAGAGTTGTTTGGCTGTTATTTTGCAGTGCTTCAGAGCTGCATGTGTTGAATGCAGCTCATTGTACATTAAGTGACATCATGACAGAGCACAGGTGTAGATGAGGCAACATGAGTCATGTTTGGCTGAAGTGTAAAGGTTTGTGTTTGTAAAGCACACTATAGTGAACAGCTAAACAAACTGGACAAGATATTGGGTGTGAAAATGATTGTGAAAGAAGAGTAATGATGATGGAAGCGTAATATATTCATTAGTTTTATGGTGTGACAGTAATAATCATATGCACACAGCTGTTAATTATATGATTGAACAAAACTGCAAAATAATCTATCTACAAAGCTGCACAATTTCAGAAGCACTTAGCAGTAGATTCACAACCGTTAACCTGCAGATGATGATAATGGTTTGCTCTTAGTCTGTTAGATGTGTAATAAGATGAGGAATACAGTAGAAGCAGCCTTCTGAGCCTCTTTCTTCCTGCTCTAACAGCCTTCCTTTATGTATCCCACTGTGACTGTGATGGGACATGAAAGTATCCAAAAGATCAACAAATGTGTTGTATGTGGTTCATAGCTAAGAAGCCAAATGTTACAGCCTGTGGACATAAAAACTGAAGGAGGAAGTCAACTACAGCTCCCAGGGTGCATGTCATCAACACACATCCTTTCACAGAGTTTCAGAGGTATTTTGCTGTGTTATGCAGGTTTTTGAAAGTTTCTCTCCCCACACTGTATAATTAGCAAAGAAAACAAAAGACAATGCGGATAAAAGAAAACAAGAACAATTCCAAAAAAAAAGTGTGGTGTCATCAGAACAGAAATAAATTGAACTCTGTTGAGCCGAACAGTCAGATCCACTCTGTCTCTGTCCTGCTGCTTTTAAGTCAAGACGTTCAGTGCTGCGTAACAACCTCCGACCTTTAGACAGCCAACCTCTCCTTCTCGCTCCCTCTCTCTCTTTGACTCTCGCTCCTGAAGGGCTAACCTTGTTAAATAAAGCTTCATCTAAAATAACTCCATCCTGCCTGTCTGCTCCGCTCCGCTATAAATCCTTCATCAAACACAGAGAGTCGATCAATATCAAACCACCAACACTGTGTATGTATGTACGTGTGTGTGTGTGTGTGTGTGTGTGTATGTGTGTGTGTGTGTGTGTGTGCTCTATCTTTTGACTGTACTGATGACATTGCTGTATTAGCTAAATAAAGCTCAGTCAAGGTCATCTTATCTCATTCATTTTAAATCTATGCTATAAATTTCATCCTTAACAAAGCACCCTTTCTACCCATCCCATTGTTTTTCTTCCCTTCTATGATAATAGGTATTATGCATTGGGACACCATGAGGGTATGAGGTAAGTGTGCTGTTTTATTTATGTTTTTATCAAATATCATCATATTTACAGATCTTAACACAGATCCGTTTTTAAATTACTGTTAAATGTGAAGTAGCTTTCACTCATTTATTCATTCATTCAACCCTTATTGAGTATGTGTTAAGGTGAGGGCCTCATTTTCAATTTAACAGACTGAAATATGATATACAGAATAAAACACCCAATAGTGAGGGAATAATAAAAGGCAATTCAATAAAGTATCAGAACCCAAAACCAGCCATATAAAAGCAAGTGAGTCAACTAAAACAAGAGCAGCTATAAGTAAAATGTGACAGAATTAAAAATTTAAAATGCCCTAAGGATAGAAATGAAATGAGTTTAAAATATTTCTGCTTTCAGGTGCACCGTGACTAAAACTAGATTTTCCTATCTCGGTAAGAACAGCTGGCACCTGCAACATAACACAATTATTTCTGTGTGTACGATAAGAACACATTAAAAGGCAGCAGAGATGTAACGTAAGAGGGAGAAAAACAGTAAGAGCCTTATAAATAAATAAAACCCAGTGTCTATCACTTCTTGCACATAGGGAGGGGGGCACTCAACCTTAGCATACAGCTCACAGTGATAAGTGTTGTAATAATCACTGGTAATGAATCTCACTGCAGAGTGATAAACAGCATCCAATGGCTTAAGAGTGGCATCAGAGGCTTGCATATAAAGTATCACCATAATCCAAGACTGATAAGAGAGTTGCCTCAAGAAGTGTCCCTCTGCAATGCAGGGAAAATATATTTTATTACTGTATAATTACTGTATTCTTTATCTTCCAGTTGAGTCACATGGTATTTTTAAATTCTCATAGATCGAAATTTCAAGATGGTAGATGTTTTATTTTTTCAATATTTGCACATCTCCTGGTGTAAATAACAAAATTATCATATTCATTAGTTTTGGCACAAGAAAAAAAAACTATATCAGCGTTATCGGATTAATAACTGTTTACTGAGTGTCACTTGAACATGGGCAAAGCAGTGCCAAGGGGATTTAACAGCTGAGTGTACAGCATCTGCTTTACAGTACAGGGTTGTAGCAGAGATTAGCATTACATCTGGTTCCAGAAAAATCATCATCTATAAAAAGCGCAAACAGAACAGGCCCCAAGACTAAGCCTTGTGGGACACCTATTGCAATTTGCACAAACCCAGATTCGACATGTCCAGACTCCTTCTGCTGTCTTTACATAAGGATGCTGTAAAGCGATTACATAAGCAGTCTTACTGGCTGTGAGGTTAAAAATATATGTTACGCTGCTGACTGCAGTTGTTGCAGAAAGCTTTAAAAACAAGGGCTGAACTTTGTCTTTGCCAAGCAATCTTTAAATCTACACACAGAAATGCATAGGCCACATCTAGATAGGACTTACGTAGAACAAGTTACCAGAATGTTGGAGTCAATAGAGGACAGTGGGGTTCTTGATAAGTTGCATTAACCGGGTAGGGCAGACTTATCACTGTATCATGGATAGCATAATTGTTTCATCTCAGGACTTAAAATGAAAGCAGTAGGACCACAGTCAAACTGAAATATCTGTGAAACACCTGTATTAGGGCTTTTTTTTTTTTCTTACTGTTCTGTTTGTTAAAAATAAATCAGCAATAATTAGGGGGTGTTTTAAGTCTGCCCTGCAATTCAATTCAACTTTATTTATAGAGCACATTTCATGCACAAGGCAGACTCAATGTGCTTCACAACAGGTATATAACATAAAAAAAATAGAAAAGCGCAAACCTCCGCCAAGGCAGATCAGCCCCCCACCCCCCAACACCACCAAAATGTAATCATTTGTTCCTTGCGCCAGTATCAACATTTCCTGAAAATGTCATGAAAATCCGTCCATAACTTTTTGAGTTATCTTGCTAACAGACAGACAAACAGACAGACAATCAAACCGCGATGAAAACATGACCGTTACACTTGGCGGAGGTAACAATCATAAAAAAGAGAGTACAGTTGCAAGTAAACAATCATATGTACACACACTTAAACTCGTAAACGCACACATACCCACACAAGCACACATGCATACACACAACTCAACAGTACACCGTCAAAAAAAAGGTACATTTTTAACCTGTTTTTTTTTTTCTTTTTTTTTTTTTTTTTTTAAACAGGTCCAGATGTCACCTAAAACCACCTAATATTAATCATCATGGAGCTAAACATGAAGAAGAATTCCTCCAGAAATCCCCATAATACTTTTGCACAGTACATACTTTCAAAAACAAAACTCTGAACAGTTTCCTACTGTGACTGTATTAGTGTGTGAGTAAAGCAAGCTCTTGCATAAATGGCTGCACCTCCTACGCATGAATTTTTTATCTATTCAAAACAGGTTGTAATCATCCAAAGCCTTAAAAGATATATCACAATATCAAGATGTTTGTCTTAAAAAAGACTTCCAGCTCATACATTTTTGTCACAATGCATCGAGCTTAAAGGAATAATCTAATCTATTCCTTTTATAAAAAAAAAAAAAAAAAGTGACTGATTTGATGCAGAGTTTAGAACGTGCAGAGATTAGAGATGGTTTAGGTTGGTAGAGCGCAACAATTTGAAGTCTCAACTCTGCATGATTTACATTTTCAAAACTCCTCATTTACCTCATACTGGTCTTTACCACAGGCCCAGTTGTAAAAGCAAATGTGTGCTTCAGGCCTCCTCCTGAAACTCCACACGTCTCTGATTTACTACCTCCAGAAATGAAATACTGGTTATTCAGTCAGTTCTGGAGGCTCTGTAAACCAACAGTAGAAGAGAAATTCTTTGTGAATGTTAACTGTCCTAGAAAATTAGTGGACAACAACATGGAAGGACAACTTCTGCAATAAAATCTGAGTTAGACTATTCTATTTACAAGAGATTAAAGCCTTTACATCACAGTCCTTTAAATTTATCTGACTTTATTACAGAATGTATGAATGCAGGACAATGCAATGCAATGGAAGTAGATAACATGTATGTGGCATGTCTACAGTGTCTGAACATACATGAATTGTCTGTAAATGAATCATGAACTGGTGTTGATTACAAATGTGAGATAATTATATTATGTATATAAATGACAAAAATACCATAATGTAGTTGAGAGTGACAAAACCTTGGCCCTAGAAGTCCAACAGCTGGATAAAAGAGCTAAAGAAACAGCATGCAGCTCAATGGAGATAAATCTGTGGAGCTCTGAATCTGCTTTGCAAAAAATCTGTTGCAGCCTGCTCCTCTGGTCCTGGGAGGAAAGGTAGTCCCAGGGGTTACCACTACCAAATATCTGGGCTTCCACCTGACTCAGACCTCAGTGGAGACTCACACATTGACCAAATGGTGAGGAAAACTTCCAAACACCTTCACTTTCTGACTGTCCTAATAAGACATGGACTACCCACTACCTTATTGGGGTGCAACAAAAGTCAGGCTTTGCAGCTGGAGAGGGTGCAAAAGAGAGCTTTGAAGATCATCTCCAGAGGAGGAACCACACCTGAGCTCCCCACAGTGCAGAGAGATATGTCACAGCAAACACCCACTGCACTAACTGCCGCCTACAACAGAGCTCAGAGCTCCCAGAGACTTTAATGTAACAAATAATATCTCTGAGAACCAATGTCATACCAGCAGACTTAAGCTGTCTGTGCTGCCAACAGCAGTCAGACCGTACAATTTGGACTTGAAGAATTGATCCATTGGTTAATTATTCATGAGTGTTGTACGTGTTTTACCTCTGTGTGTTTTATCTTTTGTAAATTCTGCTGAAAGTTTGTTTTTACCCTCAGCCACACTGGCCGCAGGATACTGTCATCAGTTGGTCGTCCATACATCCATCCTATAATGTACAAAATGAAAAAACAGGATGTATATGTAATGAACTGAGTAATGTTATCTCTGGGGTGGGAGGTTATGGTTTTGTCACATTTCTGTGATTGCCTCTCAACAGGACGACACATAAACTACATTTCTGTACTCCAGTTGCAAAAAGTACATGAACTCATTTTGAAACTTGGGCATAAACCAACTCAATAATGTTTGTATGTGTGAGATAGGGTTTTGGGTTGAATTTCAGGACTGCTGGGCCTTGGCTGAGGTATGACCCTTTTTTATTGAATTATCACAGTGTAGTGAGTACATACACAGTGAGTAGAGTGTAGTGAGTGCAGCCAAAGACTATCAATCATCAAAATGGTCTTCTGATTAGGCTTTAGATTTCTAGATGATAATAGAATGACTATATGAAAGTCCCAGTGCTTATAAAAACATCCACCCCCTTGTATTCACCCTCTTTAATTACTTTTGAAAACTGGACTATAGGCCAATATAATTAGACTCTTTACAAAAAAAAAAAAAGTGATGATTGTTATCGATAATAATAAAAACATCTGTGTGTAGGCAACACATCTGAAGTGGTTGGTTATTGGTTACCTCTATTCTGGCCACAGTGACACAATGATAGAAAAAATTAACAACCCAAACAGCTCAACAAAAGGTTTTTGAGAAGTGTAAGTCAAGGGATAGATACAAAAAAATTCTGTTAAATCCATCACGAACTGTAAAGCTCCTAGAGCAGGCCGTCCTCACAAACTGACTGACCATGTCAAAAGGAAACAAATGAAGGATACCACTAAGACATCTATGAGTACTCTGAAGGAGTTAAAAGCTTCAGCAGCTGAGATGGAGAGACTATAAAGACAAGTGTTGCCAGGATTCTTCACCTGTTAAAGCTTTGTAGGAGAGTGGCAAAAAGCAAACTGCTGCTGAAGAAACCTCAACTAGAGTTCACCTAAAGGCATGTGGGAGACTCCAAGGTCAACTGGAAGAAGGTTCTTTAGTCTGATGGGAATAAAAATGGAGTTTTCTTGGCCATTGGACCAGGCACTATGTTTGGCAGACACTTCTGTGGAGATGCTCTTCAACAGCAGGCCCTGAAGGCCCGTACAGGTAGAGGGTAAATGAATGTAGTAAGATATGATATTTTCCTGTGAGTCAATAACCTGAACCATACTGTGAAAGATCTAAAGAAAGGGTTTAAAGTCTGTTAACACCCAATTCCTTTGAAACTGACAGAGCTCAAACAGTTCTGCAAAGAAGAATGGCGTAAAAGTACAGTGTCCAGATGTGGAAATCTGATTAAAACCTATTCACTACAGACTGTTTGATGGTAGCCAAAGGTTTATAAACTACATACAAGCCTAAAGGGGAAGAATATTACTATAGTCATTTACTTACATCATATATTTTTAATTAATTGACCTGACTTGTGTATTCACTTTGGTATTAAAGATTATTTTGTTGTCAAAGAGCTAAATTATATTGACCATGGCTCTATTTATGACAGAAATAAAGGATAAACATCCAAGCAGTTGAATACTTACAATAGGCACTGTAGTGGACACTAAAGATGGGAAATGTAGAGTCTTTCTAGACTAATGTAACTGATAAGCACTTTACATGAATAAAGGGACTGTGAGAGCACTACACAGAGAACTGTACATTTATACAAAGTATAAATGCATATTCTTCCCAAATATTCTGAAATGTTCCCTTTCCCCCTCATAAATACATTTATAAAACTAAGTGAGTACCAATAATATTGTCTGTATAAAAACTGTGAAATCAATTGTTGATCTTACATGAATGTCAGGTTTCTATTGCTTCTACTTTATTATACAGAGGGACAGCAACAGAAGTTTGAGTTTATTGGCATATAAAACACCATTTGATGCCACCCATTAAGTGTGCATGTGAGATTATATGCACTAAAGTTATTTATTATCTGTTCAATTTATTATTCATAAGACCAGAGAGATGAAGACCGGTGCTCATAAAACAACAAAATAAAAGTCTAACTCTAAAATATGGACAATAATAAAACATATTATTAAAACAGTTCAGTTATACAGAATACATTAAAACATAAAGAACAGGCCAACTACTTATATTTTTAAAAAGTATGATATGACCCTGATTGGCTGTAGCCTTGGGTGTTAATTAAATATATACACTGCAAATTATTTGGTTCTTACCAAAATAAAAAAACAAACAAACTTAGATTTAAAAGTGTTGGATAATCTATCTTGTTTTTAAAAGTTAACTTCTTATTTTAAGTGTTCATACATCCGTAGACATGTTTATTTCTAGATTTAACAATCTTAATTCAAGAAATCTTGTCAAGTGATATTATCTTGCTGCATGGACAGATATTTCACTTGTTTTGAGTACCTTTCTCCTCAGATTTAGTGTTTTTATCTGGTTTTTAGACACCCCTTTTTTGCAGTGTATAAATAAGGACAGATGCACCCACTGGGCATTGACCAAATTTATGTACATAGTAGTTATATTAGTTGTTCCAAAACCAAAATATAATACCACTATTGTATGAACTGCATACTATTTCCAGGTAAATGTTACAATAAGCAACATCTGGACACCCCACCATCATAAACATTTCATCCCAGAAGAATATCCCAGAAGATGAACACAAGCCAATAGCTGGAGCTCAGTCATATCAGTACTGTTGTGATATTACACAGATGCTGGTACAGGTGAGACTGCCTGGTTTACTAAGGTTATGAGTCCCCAGCTGGTAAGGCAGTAACATGTATTCACACCATGGATTATCAAATTATTTAATCAGTGCTATAGCCACATGTGTGCGTCCAGAAACATACATTCTACTGTTTATTTGCAAGAGTATGTTGAATGTTTGTGTAGACTTTGTACATGTAGTTCATAGTGTGAGATTTCAGACAAGCCCCTGGTTTAAAGTCCTTGAACAAGGGTCTTCCAGATTAAGATTTGAGGGTGTTTTTCAAGAAAAAGATGTATCTGATACCAGTTACGTCAACTTCAAATGATGCAATGGCTCCAAAGTGGGAGATCAGAGTTACAAGGATAACACAGAGACAGTTCTACTCTCCTTAGAATCCATGGAGATGATTCTGACGAGTCAAGTCGCTATAAAGCAGACAAAACACCAACTGTGGTTGGCTTCAAACAGGAAATTAACAACAAGTTGTTCTTGTTGACTTACTGCACAGGCTGCAGTACAGACACAGCTGTTTACTTGGCCCAGTGTCTGCCCATTACACCTCCGCTCAGTCCCCAACTGCTGCTCTCTGCTCACATATACTGAGTTTTAATGCTTACATATTCACTATAACACTCTCATTTACATATTTTTCTATATCTGTTGTGGAAACTTATATAAAATACTAATTCAGCTGCCACGTAAGCATAACCTGAAGAAACTTCCAAACCATTAGAAGAAGCAAACTAGAAGTATAGCACAGATTGCATGCACAATAATAAGATGAGGAGCCGTACCTATGTTGAAGCGAAGCAATTGATAGGCAGGTGGTGGAAATGAGAGGACAGCAGTATCTCAGTAATGGGGATTTTAATAGACTTAATGCAGAAGCCCAGAGCGCAGGTTTAGAATGAGCTTTATTGTATAACGGCGGCGAGGTGGGGTAGTGCGTTGTTTGTGAATGATTTGTCCACAGCTTCTGACTGAACAAGCTCTGACTGGCTAATGTGGGGCGCCATGGCCGCCCCCTTGGGCTCAGTTGGTAGAGCGGGTCGTCCAATAAACCGAAGGGTTGGCGGTTCGAATCCCGCTCTGTCCTAGTCAGTCCGTTGTGTCCTTGGGGCAAGACACTTCACCCTCCTTGCCTCCAGTGCCACCCACACTGGTGTATGAATGTTTGGTGGTGGTCAGAGGGGCCGTATGCGCAAAATGGCAGCCACGCTTCTGTCAGTCCTGCCCCAGGGCAGCTGTTGGCTACAGATGTAGTTACCACCACCAGAGGGAGAATGTGAGAGCGAATGAATAATGGGTCAATAATGTAAAGCGCTTGGGTGTCTAGAAAGGCGCTATATAAATCCAATCCATTATTATTATTATTAATGTAGCCAGACGCTCCGTCCTGATAGTGTGTAATGAGTTAGTAATGGGTCTCTTAGAATCAGAATCAGACAACAATCAAAAGCCAATTAAAATGCAGTTTGAAGTGTAGGGAAGATTCAGATGTGTTTTTGTACCTACTTAGGCCTTATATCTATTTAGCCCTGTGGATGAGGAACAAGTATTACCTCAAAGGGGTCATATTTAGCTAAACCCACTTTTATTAGTCTTTGGTTCATTTATTTGTGTATTTGGACCCTAAATAGTTCATGAAGTTTGAATTTGAACCCTCCAGGTGCTGCAAAGCTATATTCATTTTGGCAAAAATTTAGTGGATTTCTACAACCTGTGTTATTTCAAAACTAGTTACGTCATGACATTTGCACATATAAGGTCAAGACCTCTGATGAACATTTCCCATAATTGTCAGCAACAGCAGTTATAGTCCATACTGAAAATATGTCCAAACTTCAAACCAATTACCTAAAATGTTCCATTGTTGGTTGTGTTAATGAACACAAGTGGCTGAACGGGACAGAGCACATAGTCAACAACCTAGAAGGGGGTGGGGTCATGTGCATTTAAAGGGCCAGCGCTCAAAAGGACCTTTCTAATGTCATTACTCAGAAATAGGGTTTGAAGATGGACCTGTGGAGTTGAATTAATAAAGATTCAGACCCAAGCATAGCATTTACAGTTTATGTAGACCACAGGCAAATGTTTTAAAATGCATAATTCCATTTTTAAAAGCAAAATGTCTCCTTTAAGATATAAAACATAAATGTACCCACCCTATTTTCAGTTTGAAAGCATTTTCAATGTTCCATAAAATTGTTTTGACAAAATAGCCAAAAGGAACATTTTTTTCTTGTTGTTGAAAAATATACACTTGATAAAAAAGAGGGTAAATCATTTCAGTATTGGAGTCCTTGCTGCTGGCCTAAAATGAAGGGACTATTCAAGAAAAAGAACTTGGTTGTGAAAAAAAAGTGTGAAAATGCTTCACAATACCACACATTTCATTACAGACTTCTTGTCAAACATTACTTTCCCTCTTTTTCTTTACACTGATGACTTTGAGATGTGTGTCCTTGATAAAGTACATGGTCATAGCTGAGACTATGATGTTGGGAAACATTCTGGGAGAGTTTACGATCAACATGTCTGTTTTTCTTACTATTCTGTGTAACCCAGAAGGCACTGACTAATTTGGATTCAACAGGGTTTTAGAGCCGATTAACAGACCTTGGATATTGGAAAGTACGGCCCTTTTTATTCTAAGTTCAGGAAAGGACTATGGTCAGTGCAGTGGTTGAGTTTTTACAGCCCATTTTATGGAGGGATTTGTTGAAAACCTCATCACATTGCACAGCTGTTGGTTTTGTCTCAAGGAAAAATCAGAGATTCAATTTAAGAAGCAAGATGTGTGTCTTTTTTTTTTTCAACAGTCAGTGAGGAGCAGCATATGCCACACTCACTGTTTTGATGAGAAAAGACAATGTGCACCATCCTGAAAAACTTAGATTCTAAGATAACATCTGGTACCCTTCGATGTTTGTACATGACATCCGCAATGTTGTAATGCATTTGGCTGTCATTTGATATTTTGATCAAGAAGATTTCACTGAATATTTTATGTAACACAAAGTGTCTGATCTCATTGCCACATGAGGGATTATGGGCAGGTGAAGCACATTAAAATCTGTGCTTGTTCCATCTGCTTCCTCTGAAAACAGGCCTTAAAGCTTCCTCATCATAAGTCTGTGTGCAGATATTTTGACACTGAAAGATATTGTGGACAACTTGTCATTTTGCCAATCCGTATGGGAAGAAAGCATTTGTCATTTTGGGAGTCTGAGATCTCAGCACTGAAGAAGTTTTTTTTGATGCTGCTCCCCAAGAAAAGTCCTTCCTAAGCACTACTTCCTCCCTAAACCTATATCCTCAGCTCATTCAAGATTATGGTCTCTTGGTGCTCTGTTGACAGGTGAGCTTCAAAGCTCACACAGCTTCTTAACCAGTACTGTCAAAAGTCAAACTGCTTCAGGAATATTTTGTTATTTTTTGCAAAGAAGCATCAACCCATGACTGTTTACCACGAGTCACATGCTGCCAGATCAGTCAATCAATCCTCAGGCACAACAAACAACACAACTGTCTTTAGACATAGTTAAAAGTAAAATATTACAGACCCATATGTGTTATTTTTTATTACCTCTGCCAAGGAGGTTATGTTTTTGCTGGCATTGGTTTGTCTGTCTGTCTGTCTGTCCGTGTGCAAGATAACTCAAAAGTTATGGACGGATTTGGATGAAAATTTCAGGAAATGTTGATATTGGCACAACGAACAAATGATGAAATTTTGGTGGAGATGGGGGGGGGGGGGGGGGGGGGGGGGGCACTGATCTGCCTTGGCGAAGGTCTGCACTCTCTGAGTTCTTTTCTAGTTATTATTATTATTGGTGAATAGACCAGTGATCATGTGAGAATTAGAGTAAATGAGGAGGGTTAGAGCCATGAGGGGAAAAATCACTGAAATATGCAAGCATTAATAATAAAGTGAACCATAGTGTATTTATTAAAGTAATAGATTATTTTCGGACAGTTTCACAACAGTGGCACAGCACAGCTGTACTAAATCATAAGGGAAGGTTCTACATGCATGCAGCTGAAGAACACATGTCCAGGTATTACTAAAGCTCTTTGTGTGCTTTGCTCTGGGTTTTGTCCCTCAGAGAGATATGCAACAGTACCACTCTAAGAAAACAAAGGTAACTGGAGTTGATTATTTTGTTGCTGTGCCCTTATGCCCTGCATGGCTCTGTTATTGGGTGTAAATACAAACCCACCGCAGGTTAATCCATGAACGTATGGCTGAAGAAATGCTTGGAAGGTGGATCAATAATGCATGGTCATGTAATTCCACCATGCTTTAGGGAGAAGGCAGAAGACTCAGCAGACTCTATGGGGAGACAACAGTTGGGCTAATGCTTCATTCATATCCTTTGAACTGTAACCATGAGCAGCCCAGTGAGAATTACCTATACTGCTTCTGCCTCTGAGATGCACAGATATCAGGTACGGTATTCGTCAATGTTACAACACACATGTCTAAATGACATGTGTTTAATTTGTCTAAAACTGTCTTTTCTTAAAACTGCAGGGGCTGAAATTAGGGGGAACAATACCACAATTTGAAAAGTCCTTCTCTAGCTCTCTCCTCTCAGTCCAAAGACAATAAAAGAGAGATGACCTGAAGTTGTTTATGCCGTTTTTGGAAAAGAGAAGCTACTTTTCCACATTTCTGTGTCTAGACACGGAGTTTAGCAGCACAATCGAATTCAGGTTGTGTATAAATCTGAATGATCAGCAACTGTATCTGTCACATATTCAAACCCCTAAATGTCACAAAACACCAGTAATTAGCCAAAATCTTCATCATGGGTAGCTTTTTCTACAGCCAGAAGACTCAGTCAAATGTATATCTAGAAGTCCTGTGTTCTGTCAGACCATTTGAATTATGCAGATTTTTGCCCTAATGTTACTAAATAAATATCAAGGACTGCAGCTTTAAGGACCATTAGCGTCCAAGACACATACAGATACAAAAATAGAAACAGTAAATTAACCCCATCCAACAGTTAGGTCCTCATTTGCTTATGGTAATCAGTTTGACCTGGATGGACACACATTACTGTAAGCGGTTTGTTTGTTCTTTATTGAGGATCCCCATTAGCCAACACACAAACACCAGGCTAGTCTTCCTGGGGTCCTCTAACCAGGGTTTCTACCGCATTCATGGCCGTTCACCTTGGATTCCATCTGTTTAACCAAAATACTGATCATGAAGATGAAAGATTTCCAATCTGGTTGGTTTCACGTGGATGAAATGTAACAGATAACCTGTAACCTATCATAGCTTTGGCTGAACCCCAACTCACCCCTTGGCCTTCCCCCTTCCCCCTATCCCTCCATTTTGCGTGTAAACGTGAAAGGGTAGTGATTCCAATTAGTTGGAGGAGAATGGCTGAGGCGGAGGGCTGCATAGCCTTCGAAATGGAGATCTTTCAGGACCACACTACAAATGGAGGGGTATGAGAAATCTCCCATAATTCTATTCGAATCATCTGCAAGATGGAGGTGAACACAGCAAAAAAGTGCAGCAATGTGATGAAAGAAACACACAATGTAAGTATTTTCTTCATAAACAACTTCATCTTTTAATCATCCGTTTAATGCTGTTTCAGTGTGTTATAGATTGCATTTCTGCAGTTTATAGTTGATACCTGTAAAAAAAATGACCAAAGCCCATGGAACAGAGATGGTTACAGCTACTGATGGTATGATGAATACTCTCAGAAACTAAGTTGTTGCATCTGTTTAGACCGGCACTGATGACCGCTGACAACTTGACAGTCGTGAAGGGTTGTCCCATTTCACAGGACAATGTTTCAACCCCTACCCCTTGCAGCTCCATTTCAAGGGGTAGTGCCAAGTGTAAGGGCCAAGGGCTCGGGCTAAGGGGTGAATTGGGATTGGGCCTTTCACTGAGCCAATCATATCAGTTCCTTGACTTCACTAAACAATTAAGCTTTGTGGTTCAACAGAGTGGGCTTCTTAGCCGTGATGGAAGACATTAGTGACATGTTTGGTGAGTTTGGCTGCTTTTACCTTTGGTTCTGGCAGTGTAAAAAATAAGAAAAGAGACAGAAAACTGCATGTGTGTTTGGTCCACAGTTCATGACAGACTGTGAAGCTGCCATAAATAGGCCTCCCCTATTGCAAGGTGTTGTACCTCTAACTGTCATTTGTCACATAAAGTGATCATTTAGTTATCTTCTCTGACAGCGTTGTCATTTGCTAGTCAGTGGATAAGATGTGAAAGATCCTCAGAGTTAGCCTGAAATGTACGAAACAGGAGGTGCTTATTCACTGAGCCACTTTTCCCACAGGAATCCACTCAAATAGAACAGCCTCTGGTCTCCCTTAAAAGACCCTGAGGCCATTACATAGACGTGGTTACACCTGGTGATTGATGTCTTGCTTCTTTAGTCTGCTAATATTTCTGTTGACTTGGTGTTAAATTAGCCTTTGACTCCTTGCATTAATCAGTCAGTAACAGGTTGTGCAGGTCTCATATAACTATCAAGATTTCTTCACCCTTTTAAAAATAGCAAATCAAGTTGTTGAGAATGTTTTCACAGTCTTGTTTTTGTGTTCTGGGAGTCTGAAAAAACACTAGTGCTTAACTTTGGCAGTGGATATGATTTTAATTATTGCAGGGACAGTGCGTAGGAGCTTAGAGTCCTGGTATCACACACCAAAGAATGACTAAGCCGTTCAGTAATTTGTTGTCAATTCATTGGCTTTTAATATAATCTTTTTTTTTTTAAGGTATGTAGGGAGCTTTGGTGAGTGCTTTGTTAATTAACTGCTAATGTCTATATGGGAGACACAGTGATAATTACTTACTAATTATTATTTTTCAATAGAAGACATGATGGAGGCTGAAAGAAGCTAAAATACTCCCCCAACTTTGCATATTTCGTCACTCTGCAATTTAGTCAGATAGATTTCTGTCCAGAAACCCTATATCATTTGTTGCTATGGAAACGGACACACCCTCATTATGGAATGTTCCACTCCAAATGGACCTGCAGCATCGGAATATGTGTGTGTGTGTGTGTGCGTGTCCTCAGTCCTCAGGCAATGGACCAGCTCTCTCCCTCATCCTCACTTCCTAATGAGATTTAATGCTGAGTTGTCCGCTGACACACACGCACACACACACGCACACACGCACACACTCTCCATCCACCGCATTTTTAATAATAACTGCCTGTGTGTCTGATTTCCAAACTGCAGCTGATGAAATCATTCAGTCTTTTCAAAATTAAAGTGAGCGACCCAGAGGAGAATCATTTCTGTTTGAAGAGTTTCTTTGTTGTTTTGTTTAGTTTTTTTGAACACAAAGCAGGAGTAGAAGTTGAACATATTTGAGAAGGTGCCTCAATTTCAGACTTTGGTGAAAATTTCTAAGAGTAAATGTTAAGGTGGATGGTTTCATGTTGTTTTTACTGTAAAAAAAAGTGAAGCCAAAACGTCACAGTGATTGGAGCTGCCATGTTGCTTGCGTGATAAGACATGTACTAGGGCAGGACCAGGAACGGAGACAGGTTCTAGCCTGTTTGCTACCGGTTACTTAGGTTCATTTTGTCTTCTTTTTGATGCGATTTAACTGTTCTTTTTTTCAGAGTTTTGTTTTACCATGACATGTTTCATTATGTGCAGTCTTCCTCAGTAGCACGGCCATGATGCGTCACCTTTTCAGCCTTTCTTCACAGGTGTGACCAACCTGATGGACACTCATTGTCTACAGCACCTTGAGCCGTATTCTGTACCTGTGTAGACAGATGGATCAAAGGGGCATCTGAAATCAGGAAGTGGGCCAAAGACACTATCATCTGAGACGAGGGAGCATCCATGTTCATGCACAGCTGGGACCCCCTCCTCCTAGGACCATTGGGGCATGCGACCAACCTGGGGGTCCGTCCGGTCTGGTACGTACTAGATGCTTTGTGCTTTGTCTGAAAAAAGGAAGAGCTAAGTTCTGTTTGGTTCTACTTTTTCACCTCCCTATGCAGATCCTATTACTGTGAATTTAATTTCAGTTCTCTTCTCCTCTTACCTATTTATTTCCCAGTACTTTTGGCTCTGCTTTGAAATTTGATTAAATCACCAAACTTTAGAACGAATTAAAAATTTCATTTAAAACCTGTTTATATTTTTATTCTAAATCTAACTGTGCTGCACCAAAATAAAATACATTTTATATGTGATCCAGTATTAGCTTTACACTCACAGTAACTTTTAAGATAGCTCTCTTTTTACATGTATTGGGCAAAATCAGCAAGTTCCTCAAACAAAATTAAGGGACAGACTGATCCAAACTGAGTTTTATAGAGCTGCTGAATTTATCTGAGGTTCACCAAGAAAACTCTGAAAGAATGGATCAAATGTCAGACATGGCAAGAAAAAAAATGAAGCTGTACAAACCGATTAACTCAACCAACTCCTGGTCGTCCACATGTTTTATGCTGGAACAAATTACCATGTGCTGTTAAGAAAGTTATTTTTTCCACATCTGTTATTATAAACCTGTTGACTTCTACACAGCTTGGCCATAAATTTAAAAAAAACTCCCCACCTGGATGCTTTTTAATGTGGACCATGAGTCTGAAATAAAGCTTATCTATCTATCTATCTATCTATCTATCTATCTATCTATCTATCTATCTATCTATCTATCTATCTATCTATCTATCTATCTATCTATCTATCTATCTATCTATCTATCTATCTATCTATCTATCTACAGGGGTTGGACAAAATAATGGAAACACCTTCACCGTAAGATGATAATGCCCCAATCCATACAGCTAGAATTGTTAAAGAATGGCATGAGGAACATTCTAATGAAGCTGAGCATCTCGTATGGCCGGCACAGTCCCCAGACCTCAACATTATTGAGCATTTATGGTCAGTTTTAGAGGTTCAAGTAAGACGTAGATTTCCACCGCCATCGTCTCTAAAAGAGTTGGAGGGTATTCTAACTGAAGAATGGCTTAAAATTCCTTTGGAAACAATTCACAAGTTGTATGAATCAATACCTCAGAGAATTGAGGCTGTAATTGCCGCAAAAGGCGGACCTACACCATATTAAATTATATTTTGTTGATTTTTTTTAAGGTGTTTCCATTATTTTGTCCAACCCCTGCATCTATCTATCTATCTATCTATCTATCTATCTATCTATCTATCTATCTATCTATCTATCTATCTATCTATCTATCTATCTATCTATCTATCTATCTATCTATCTATCTATCTATCTATCTGCCTGCCTGCCTGCCTGCCTGCCTGCCTGCCTGCCTGCCTGCCTGCCTGCCTGCCTGCCTGCCTGCCTGCCTGTCTGTCTGTCTGTCTATCTATCTATCTATCTATCTGGCAAATCAGTCCTTACACTGAACAAATACTGTAATAATTAATATGTTTCAGCTACAAGTTCTGTAACTCAAAGTGATATAGTGAGCAGCTTCTCTTTTCGTAAACCACCGGTTTGAGAGAGCATATAGATTGGACTGTGTTTCAATAGAAGAAG
Organism: Sphaeramia orbicularis; assembly: GCF_902148855.1. Lineage (NCBI taxonomy): Eukaryota > Metazoa > Chordata > Actinopteri > Kurtiformes > Apogonidae > Sphaeramia > Sphaeramia orbicularis. The sequence goes on along the minus strand of NC_043968.1, from coordinate 34,541,025 downwards.
GTCATGTGGTCTGATGTGTATTGTATATGATCAGCATCTCTTCACATTTATGCACCTTTAGTCAGCCTATTTCCTGGTTGAGGACTATGCTATGAAAGCTGGCTGATGATGATAAAATGACGTTTTAAAGTGGTGCTGGATGGAAATTCATGGAGCTAGTGTCTCGACATAACATGAATATTCACTGAAAGAGCAAACTCAGATCCTTAAGAGCAACATCTCAAAAGATGATGAAATGCATTACACGCATGACAGCTACAATAAGGAGCATTTTCCATCTTTCATCTTTAAGTGGTGAGCTTTCCCTAGACACCATGAACTGGGGAATAGTGTCAGTAAAGTTGAGTTAAAACAGACTTTTCTATTTAATTTTATTTCCAAATCACTGGAGGTTGACAGGTTCTACTAGCTCCATGCAAATATGACTGTAGATTAAAATGGTCTGTTGGACCAAACTGTTGGACCTAGTTTTAGAGTTGATGGTCTGCAGCATCTCTGGTGGAAGCTCAGTCAGTAGAGAGGAGTTATAGGGTTGAATGGGTCATGAAGCCTACAGGAGCTCAAGATGTGGGAGGGTACAGTCAGACCAGAAAAAAAATCAGCAGAAGAAGGCATTGCATGTAAGCCTGAGGGCTGCTGACTATGTGTGGGCTCAGGGCCCTGAACATAAGTCCGTCTGTCACCGGAGGAGATCCTTGATGAGCCACTCAGTGAATTGTATGGTTCTCTTTTCAGCTCAGCAACTTCTGCAGACAGTGCCATCAGAGGGGCAGTGATGCAGTTATAGCAGCTCTGGTGAGTTTCTGTGGTGATGGTTTCCTCTGAGAGAACCTCACTTTTATGGTCCGGCAGTGGCCAGAGTACAGCCCAGAAACTGTGAGCTGGGAAAAGAATCACTGAATTTCTGAATATTTTAACCATTATTTAATGGCTTTGTCCATTGGTATATTCGACTTCAGTTAAAAACATCCCTCTGTATCCCCTTTTAAAGAAGTCTCTCTAGATCCTTCAGTTTAAGTAATTTTAGACCAGTCTCCAAGTTGCCATTTTTATCAAAGTCTTTCATAAAATGATTCTCCAGCTACCGGATTTCTTTTATGAATACCAATGACATCTTTGAAAATGTTCACTCTGGCTTCTGCCCCCTACATATGGAAACAGAGACTCCTCGGGCTAAGACCACCAGTGGGCAATTGCTTGCAGCTGATGCTGGTCTGTACTCTGTTTTAATTGTCCTCAACCTCTATCTATGTATCTAAAATGTACACTTAGCTAATACTGGGTGTACCTAATAAAAATGGCCAGTGTGTGAATATGCTGTCGCTAATCCCATCTGCTTCAAGTTTCCATATGTTTGTTCAGACATGTTCCTCTGCATTTTTGTTGAGTTATTTGTTGCCTCTTTATCAGATTCAACGAGTTAAGACATTCTTCTCTAATCCTTGGCTTGGTTGGGAGTGAATATCTCAATAGAGCTTGTCTGGTACTAATATTATTGCCACATTTAAAGTCACATATTCACCTTTCTTTCCCATTCTGATACTCAGAAAACCCAATCAGTTCTTGTCGACCCCAGCCATCCCCTGTGGTGGGAATCTCTGTTGTTGCCATCAGGATACAGAAGCAGAATGGATAGGTTCAGAAAGTCATTTATTCCTGCTATCAGCATTGAAAAAGACACAATGTAACTTGGAATTTGTCTCAGCATTTGTTGTTGTTGGTCAGTTGATGTCAGTTTGTTGCTGCTGTAAATCAAATTGCCCCCTTGGTGTCATAAAGAAATCTTGAAACATGAACCAGTCTGACTTTCATCACATCATCTTGTCCACATGCCGAAATGCACTGAGTTGCTGCCATATGATACAAATTGAATAAGTGATCCTAATAAGGTGATAAGTGAGTGTAAATTGCCATTGTAACACAGATGACAAGCAGCTGAATGTACCCATAAAGCATGGTACTGCACATGTAAACTGTATTTTGTCTTTCTTTTATGAAATGAAAACATAAGTTGAAGTTAGATCTAAAGCCCCTTTAACACTGCACTTCTTGTTATGAGAATATTTCGGCCTTTATTCCACAATGACGTCTGTGTAAATGAAATGTTGGGATCATTTGGTCCCACCTCTGTCATGGCTCTGGAGGTAGTAACAGAGCTGTGATAAAGGTGGAATCATGAATGCTATGTAAAAGGAACACCTGTCGTTAAGCAACCAAGGTGTCGACACCGAGATCTGTGAGCTGTTGTCACTTTGGGCGGAGGACTCTACCCATGCTAACATTTGTGGAACGGTGAAAGACTCTGGAGGGGTTAACAACACTGCTATGCTCAGGGTATTTCCGATGTGCAAGTTATATATCGCACTATGCGCCTCGTCACCACCCCTTTGATTCTGGAATGCAGGTCAGCTGTATAAAAGTCCAGCCTGTCTTCACCTCTGGTACTCCTTTGGCCTTACTGTGGAAATCAGTCAGTCGTGGAAAAAAAGCTGGATCACCATCTCACCTTTTTTCTGGGATCTCTGTGTAAAAGTGGCTAATGTTAATTTTAAAAACCCATGGCCCCAGTGCTGTGCACTGTAGCTTCACAGCACGAAGGTCCTGGGTTCAAGCCCAGCACCAGCTGTCTGGGGTCTTTATGTGGAGTTTGTATGACCTCACCATGTCTGTGTTTTCTTTCTGGGTACCCTGCTGTCCAAACACATGCGGTTTAATTGCCCTTAGGAGTGAGTATGAACAGTGCCTTTGCCCTAATGTCAAATGGGATCAGCACCGCCCCCCTGTGACCCTATAAAGGATTAAACAGAACATGGACGAATGGATGGAAAAGCCTTCTTAGGGTTGTTAACTTCAATAGTGTGCAGATGGGTTTACCTTCTTCTAGTAAATCTGTAAATATTGCACTGACATCAGCCAAATAACAACTGTGATCAACTGGGTATTACTTTGAATGTCTTTCAGGAGACACTGTCAGAGAATGATGTCCTGTGTTTACACATTTATTTTATTAACTCCCCCTCCAAACACAAACACAATGTCCCCAGTTGTTCTGCATTTCTTTGAATTTCATTCTTCCTTTCATGCATCCTCCTTCCTTTTTCTTTCTGAAGTTCTTGTTGCAATAAACTTGTGACAGGAGAAGAGATGCAGTCAGAACTGTCAGTGCCCTGTGTGTGTGTTCGTGTGTGTGTGTGTGTGTGTGTGTGTGTGTGTGTGCGTGCATGAGACAGCATGGTTCTGCTTCAAAGCCCATTTTGTGTCAATGGGTGTGTCAGGATAGATTTTTGTCAACCCCCTGTAGTGATATGAGAGTCTCTCAGTGTGTGTGTCAGTCAGTGTGTTTGGTGTGTGTGTGTGTGTGTGTGTGTGTGTGTGTGTGTGTGGTAGCTGACTCAGTTCCTCAGGGTACATCCCTGAAGCTCAGCTGTCAAAGTCTGTTTTTCCTTCGTCTTTTGTCTTCTTCTCATGCTCTTTTTTCTCTTTTACTGTATATCTGTCACTTTGTTCTCTTTCTCGCTCCCTCTTTGCTCTCTCTTCTCTTTACCAACTCCTGCCTGGTTCCATTTTCAGCTTTCCTTTCTTGGAGTGTTATACAAAAAACCCATCATTACCATCTTACAAGTGGGATTATATACCCACTACCACTTTACTTCTCCTGGAGGGTTACAGTGTTGGATGGGGGTAGAGGGCTGTTTGGAGTCCTACCTCATGGACATTTGACCAACAAAAGGATAGAAATAGTTGTGAAACACAGACAGGGTTTGTATACATTCTGTTTTTACTGCCACACAACTGATCAATCACTGTACACTATCAGAAATATTGTATCATACACTGATGGTCAGTGATTAGAAAGTATCAGAAAGTTATAGAAAATATCTTGTTCCTGGTCATAAAGTCAAAACAGACCACATAACCGGGTAACAGTGAAACACATTAACCCATGAAGACCTAAACAACCACTGGTGACCAAAATCATCTATTGATCTAAAATGTTTAATAACTTCTGATCCATTAATCCTGTCAATCCATGTAAATAATTGGTGTAAATTATGGAGCCAAAACAATGACTTTAATGTTTGATATTGAAAATAAAATTTTGCATTGAAAACACACCCTGAAACTGAAAAATGAAACCTTGGTATTGATAAACATGTATTTTAAGAAACTGTAACGGCATCACAACAGGTATTGGCATTGATAACATTTTGCTGAAGTTTAAAACATGGACATCAAATGTTATATTATTTCATTTTTATTATTTTTTTGCATTCTGGTGTGTTTTTGAATGAAAATCACATTATTTTTATGTGACATCACTGTTTTATCAAGGACAATTTTCTCGATGACGTTTTTCTTTTTTGATCACAGTTTTTTACAATTACTGTGGTTTTTCAGTTTCAACTTTCTGTCACCTTTTTGGTGTGGAGGGGAGGGTTTGAGGGGAAGGGCTAGGAGGTATTTGCGTATTGAAAACATCAAATAAAAATAATATGGTTTGCATTCAAAAACACACCAGAATGCAAAAAAACATAATAAAAATGAAATAATATAACATTTGATGTTCGTGTTTTAAACTTCAGCAAAATGTTATCAGTGCTAATACCTCTTTTAATGCCACTACAATTTATTTTTACAATACACGCTTTTCAATGCCAGTGTTTCTTTTTTTAGTTTCAGGGTGTGTTTTCAAAGCAAAATTTTATTTTCAATATCAAACATTAAAGTCATTGTTTTGGCTCCATAAAAAATTTGTCATCTTTTCATGGTCATCAGATATGACCCATTTGGACATTCAGAGGCTCCGTAGTGAACGTGGAAACACCGTCATCTTCTACAACATTTATTCACCAGTAAAGCCCATGGAGTTGGAGCAATGACAGTGGATGGACACATTTATTTTGGTGTTCAGTTATTGATATCTTTCCTTTAAAAACTCACCTTTTTTCAGTTTTCTTTGTTGTTTTTTTTAACATAATAACCCTCAACTTTAATCTGAGTTTCCATGAACATCTATGATCAATAAATGAAATACAGGAAAATACATGATTTTCACTGAAAAAAAAAAAAAAAACGCAAAATACAGAGAATAATATTTATTAAATGGTAATAAATCATTTAAGAAAGTTTAAATCTAGAGGAAAATTAATTTGGGAACTACTGCAAAAGTAGCACTGGGTCTTTAGGGGTTAAACATCCGGTGAGAAGATGGTTGCATCGAAGGTCAATTGTGTAAAACTGAAGGTCATCAAATTATAGAAATCAAATATAATTTTAGAAACTAGAAGAGAGCGGAGAGCGCAGAACTCTGCCAAGGCAGAGCAGTCCGTCCCCCCTCAGATCACCACCAAAATTTAATTATTTGTTCCTTGTGCTAGTGTCAACATTTCCTGAATATTTCATCAAAATCTATCCATAACTTTTTGAGTTATCTTGCTAACAAACAAACAAACCAACCCAGATGAAAACATAACCTCCTTGGTGGAGGTAAAAATTTTCGTTAGTGCAGTCATCTAAAGAATAAGAATAACACCTGCTGAAAGAATAAATTGCTGCTGACAATGAAACAAAGCAAGTCAGTGAGTAGTTTTCTCACTGCAGACTTTTTCTGTAGCTAAATATAAATTGTATTGACTTTTAATATGAATGAGCATAGGGATAGTGAGTTATTTACTACAATTGCATTATTGATGAAAACAACAGGGTTGATCATTCCTACTGATGCACAGAGGAGCTCAGTGTCACATCTAATAAGCAGAGAAAATACTAACTACTGGGACAGTATGTCAACAGGGGAATGGCCGATAACGCTGCTCTTCTTGATGACAGGTGAGCTACAGCCCATAAATACTGACTGAGGTTGAAAACCTGTCACTGGGAATTTCAGGAGCTTAGTCACAAGCACCACCGTCAACTGGCACAAGTAAAGCTGAGACACCGGATAGAAACATCCTGAAACAATTTGTCTGAACTGGAATGGCTCTAGGAGCTGAAGGAGTCAACCTGTGTCTGTCCAGGAACTCAGGACTTCCTCTTCTTTCTTATGTTTTATGGTGAGTTGCATTAGTGTTAAGGTACTAAAAAACCCAGAAAGGATGAACCAAACACTGGCCTTTTACATTTTTCATGTTTGTAGCAGTCACCGTAGGGTAGGGGTTCTCAAACTTTTTCACACCAAGGACCACTTTATCATTAAAAAAAAATAAAGTTTCCCAGTCAGTTTCCCACTTCCACCCTGAAAAAACCCTTTTTAAACAGCCTATATTACAATATTATTTCATTTTTTATATTATAAATTAAGTCTACAATATGTTAGAAATGGTGCTAACAGCTTGATGCTAACAGAATGTCTTTGCACCTTGTTGCTAACATTGGTCGTCGTTTCTCCACTTTTTCTCTTCAGTCACAGATCCATTGTTGTATTTTAGAACTGTTCAAGTCACTTTTCATTTTGTTTTGTTTCACTCTTCATTTCTGATTAGTTAGCTATTCTACTTCATTTCCACCAGAATTCACAAGTCACAAGAGGTCTTTGATGTGACAATAGGTAACCTAGGTAACCTAAATGTGTAGAGACAGTGATGGAAAATGTGGGTTTGCATAGACAAATTCAACCAAAGTTTACTCTTAGGCTTATTTAGGCTACATTTGATTCACTTTTAATTCAGAAAACAATGATCTGTACTTTGCTTTGGAAGTCAAATGAGTGTGATTTGAGAAACACTGATATAAATTTGATTTTTTTATGACATTGTCTCACAGACCACTTGGGGGCTCGGACCACACTTTCAGTATCACTGCAATAGGAGGTGGGGAATAGGGTATTCAGTTGGTTGCAATCTGCAACTTTATCACTAGATGCCACTAAAGATGACATTATAAACTGATTCATTATAAAGTCATTAAAAATAATTATAGACTCTAAATTTCAATGAATGTAATTCTCATATATTATTAATATTTCTAATTAAATAAAGTGCCTTCATGCAGACCACAGTGAAACACTTCTTCATAATCTTCATTTAATATTTGTTAATGTTGTGCTCATCTGTGCAGCAAAGAGTTCGTACTAACTACTGAGCATAAAGATTATGCTACATGTTTTAACTACCAGTGGTGACATGGTTTTTATAAAGTATGTTTCAATTGGGATTTGAAGTTTCTTTTATAATACAAAACTATCTTGCAAGTAAAACTTATCCTTTTCATTAGAAATAGATATATTCACGCAAGGCTCCCCAATACAGTGGGTGGGGAAAGACTCGTATCAGCTCAAAATGTGGCCATAACAACAAAAACACTCTTCAACATAATCTACTATCTGCAATGAAAGAAAAATACAATGACTGCAGGCACTCTGTGTCCTGAGTGCAATAAAACCTGTATATTTATGGTTGACACCTACCACTTCCTTGTCACACTTGGTGTCAGGATGAGGCTCTCAGGATTATGAGTACTCTTGTTTTTGTCCTGTGGCTCAATTGACACCAAAGAGCACCTCTGATAATCAAGTGTGGCTTTTGATTTTATTTTTATCTGCTCTTCCCCTTATTTAAACTCATCTCAGATCTGCTGAGAGAGCAAAGGAGAGGTGACAGAGTGAACCTGTGCTGAAAGTGCTTCTTATTAATTTCCAAGGGACGCATATTATCCACTTCTTTTTCTCGTACAAAGCAAAAAAAAAAAAAAAGAAAAAACATCCCCTCAGACCAGGTGTGTTCTCAAACCCACACTGCTGTATGCGTATGCACCACACTCTGCCTTGTTATCACCCTCCGTACATTGGATTTATTTGAACATCCATCAGACTTTATCGGTCCAGTGATATTAACTGTTGCATGTCAATGTCTAATTTTCTAAAAAAGCTCTTATTATTCAGTTAACTACAATGGAAGGAAATAAAACATGCATTAATTCGCAGTTTGTTTCACAGATTTTCTGGCAGTTTGATTACAATTTGTGTCATCCTTGTCCCCTTTCAATGATGTATCCTGAACAGAAATTAACACAGTTTTCATCAGTCAACAGAACTGCCACCTAATCCACTCAATGATTGTGACTGCAGCATTACTGAAGATTTTACGGTTATGTTTGGAGAAGGGAAGCACTTGGATAGCTTATTCCAAATGTCAAAGTTTGCAAATATTTGAAAAATGAGTGCTTAATAATATTCTATTATTCTATCTATTCAATCATCAGTCACAAAGTTTCCTGTCCGTAAACTTTAATACTGAAGCCTAGAACACACTGAAGGACAAGCTGAAACATTGTGAGACTGGACACAAGATACTTTTAGATTATTTCCACTGACTGGAGCAGATTGTAGTTTTTGACATTTAGAGAGAAGCCCAAACCTAATGACCAAGTCAGTAGTAACTGGACATTCTGTCAGTGGACAAACAAACGGTCAACTGTCAGCAGTTCTTCTACCAAAACCACCATGGACGTCATACAGCAGTTTATTTACAGCAAGACTGGTGCTGTAAAAAAACTGCATCAAAGTGCAGATTTGAGGTCCTGCATTGAAAGAGTGTTCAATGTGTTGTCAACCAACAGAATAGGATGGTGAGTGAATATAAACAATGAAGACACTTTTAGGTGAAGGTGTTGGTCTCAGAATGAAAAAATCAGGTCGATTATCCAGTCTTTGTTGGTTCTGTGTCTGGGATGAAGCCTTATCATTCAGCAGGAGGGGTAATGCCTGATGTTTTTGGTTTCCTCAAACCAACCACAATCATATTTGACAATGCTAAGTCAAAACCGCAGCATCTGGTGAAATATTTACAAGTAAGGCCTGCCTTATAATGGCTGTATCCCTGTTCAAAAGAGACCAAGAAAAACTGTCATCTTGAAATCCAAATCTTTGCCAAAACCTGCTATTTGTGTCGCTAGCTTCCAGGCTTTGTTGGTTCATGTCATAACTGGGACTTGGAAACAGACCTGTTACGCCCTAGTCTAGGGGTACAACAGGGCATAACATAAAAGTGACTCCCACTTGAATCTCACTCCCAAAGAAGACTGTGGCAATACTTTCTAACCAAAAATGAGCAGCAATTTATTTACTTTTAGGGTGAGCAAGTACTAAACAAAACCAACTCAACCACTCTAGGCCTCCCTAACAAAACAAAGAAACTAAAATACACAGGTCTACCCTGGACATCTAAATCATAAACAGGAGAAAATGTGACAAAATAAAATAGGCTTCTCACCCTTACCTGGTGCTGCTATGAATACATACAGTCTATTTACAATATTTACAAAACACAGAAGAACAGAAACTCTCTCTCACAAACCAATTCTCTCTATAACACAGACAAACAAGTGCGGCATTGGTTGGGAGCTGGGCTGGGAGACGTCATCGTGTTCCTTTTTAAAGGTTGGCTCTTTCTCTCTCCACCAATCAGCGGACTGTGCCTTGTCCCAGGATAACCAATCCACAGGACGCATGTTGCTCCAGATTTACCAATCAGCGAAAGCCATCTGAACTTAGGACACGCGCACCCTGCACAAAAATGCACACTCACACACATACTCCAAAATATGCACACTCTATGCACCCCTGCCCTCTAAAGGCCAGTGTGGCATAAGCCCAATACACAAAGCACAAACATATATGACTTCAGGGTTGTAACAGACCAAACAGGTGGGGAACGCTGACTGAAACAGTACCCAATGGCAAGTTCAGTCCAACAAACATACAGTACGTTCTGTGAGACAGACCCTTCAACCCTACTCTCCCCTACAGTGGCCTCTAGAAACACAGAAGACCCCTGTCAGAGTCTCTAACTGGGTTTCCAGTACAGTTTTCTGCAAAATAAAAGCAGTATTTCTACAATATCAACAAAGTATACTTGTATGTGTTTCCATTGAACAGTGGCATCTAATGCATGATTCTAATAAAGTCTCATCTACCCGTCTCATGATATGTCATGGTTCTCGCACAGAGAGAGGGGTGGGGGGGTGGTCCATTCATACCTCACAATTCCACTCTGCAGGTACACCTGATCGTCCCAAGGCAAAGTGCTTACTTACGGCAGTGGCCACACATCATGGATTTCTGGGAGAGAATTGTACATAATTCAACAATGAGTTGTGGATCCAGAATTTCCGAATGACCCTGGTAACATTTAATGAACTGTTATGTTATTGAACCTCTCGTGGCACCGGGTTGTCATGCCCGGACTAGTGAAAATGTGCAAAATGTGTTTCCATTACAGTTTTGTGCAATACTTCTAGGTCTCAAGAACTGCCTCATGAGAGCGTAAAAACTTTTTTACGATCTTTGACAGTTTTTGCGACATTTCTGTTTCCATTACCAGTTTTCTATTGCGCTATTTACATTTTGCACATTTCTGAGGGTAATGGAAACCCAGGTAGTGTTTGCTTTGACAGGTAGTGGTTGCTTTGACAGTGGAAACACATTGATTCTTGTTTTCTAGTGATTATGACTATGATTTTAATTGTGTTTATGCAATTGCTCTTCTGCAGCTGTCCACTTTATTAGGAACACCTTGATGGTATCAGGTGTACCTCAAAAGTGGGTGGTGATTGTATATTTTGCTGCATACTTTGTTTATAGCAAGTCATTATTTTTGTTACATTGCCTTTTCTATCAGCTGGATCTAGTCTAGTCTTTCTCCTCTGACCTCTCACAACTGCTCCTAATGGTATACTTTCTCTTTTTGGGGCCATTCTCTATGAATCCTATATTTGTGCATGAAAACCCCAGAAGATCATTAGTTATTGGAACACACCAACCCATCTGGCACCTACAACCACACCATAGCCGAAGAGATGCTGCCATGTATGCTGTGCCTAATAAAGTGGCCAGTGAGTTTAGGTCTTCCTACACCTTACACACTGGATGTCTAAGACGACTCTTTAAATGTCACACATTAGATGTTCTTCTCTGAAAACACCGACTGAACCCAACTGGAATGGGCTGGTGCACGTGGCCATGTCCAGTCTTTACATTAAAATCACTTCTAGAACAAAATCTGACAGTAGGATGCACGGAAGAACGTAATTATGGTTAGTAATATATCAACGTAAATGGACAAAACAGACATTTGACGTTTTCCAGATGTGTTTACTCACAGACTCATCCATTAATTTAGGGCTGACAGGTTGTCTAATCATGCAGTTTGAGCTGTGGTTTGGTTCAGGACGGGTTCTTTAAATAAGTTATTCTCCCCTTTTCAGCAGTTTTTAGCTGTTTTGAGGAAACGGCTCTGTGCATCTGAGGTCACGACCACAGCTGTCACAGTGCTGAGAGATGCAGTGTGTGTGTTAGTTTGTGTGTCTACATTGGTGTATGCCAGATATAAAAGAAAAGTGAGTTTAAGGTCAGTGAGGTCATTCAAATATTAAACTCCATTTACAGTCCTGTTGTACTGTCAGAGAATACGATCGGTAAACACACCTACTCACACACACACACACACACCTACACACACCTTTTAGCTGCTGCTGTTAAGACCAGATATTAGAGCTGACAGCTTAAAAAGGTTTCAGTGTCATCGCCAATACAAGTTACACCCCCAGAAACCCACTGGAGTGTGCACACACGTTCATGCACACAAAATTCACATCTCACTATCTTTGCGAGGACATTTTTTGACATGTCTTCCCCATCCCCTTATTGTAACCTTACTCTAACCTTAACCCTAAAGCCAAGTCTTAACTCTGCAAAAGCCATTTAAAGTGCTGGAGACACCCTAAAATGTCCCCACATCATCAAAATGTATAAAAATACATACAAACACACACACTCACACAAACAAGATTACAGTCTCAGCAGTGTGACAGCTGTGGACAACTCTCTGAGTGGTTTCATAAAAACAAAAAACTGCAGCCAAAGCACAAAAGCAGGCACATTTCTGCCTCAAAGCTACCCAAAGACTTCAGTGCCATTAAAACATTTAAATAGAACTGTGATGAAGAACAGGAATGCTGAGAACAAAGGGTGACTGGAGTGCTCCGATTAATTCACAGCCTTTAATTGTACAAATAGACTAATGTTTCACCAGACTATGGCTTCATCAGAGTCAGAAATGAAGACAAAGTAGTGTTGAAGTGTTAGTCTGTTTGCACATTTAAGGCCTGTGTACTGATTGCCATTCTCCAGTCGACTTTTGGTCTCTGGACGTTTGCTCTCCTCAAGGTGAGAACGACAGGATTGTGATGAATCTTGCTGGAGGTTTAGAGGAAAACCTGAGGTTTTTACAGGAAATGTTGTGTGGTGTGGATTTTGTAGCTGGAAGTCTTACTAAAGTCAATTTGAAGCACAGAGTGATACACTGCAGTCTAGAAGGTTTGGCTGAGGGCAGAGTGGCCGCATGTTAAACAGAAAATAAGGAAATGTTGGGTATGACATGTAAGGTCTGTTCACACTATAAGATCATCCAGCCTGTCTGGATTTGGCCATCACGTCCAGACTGTCACTTTATTAGTCTGTAGCAGAATCTGGCAAAAGCTGGAGGGCTTGATTGGAGAGTTGTTTTGTTTTGTTTTTTTAGCATCATTTCCATGATTACCTTTTCATACTGTAAATTTGCATGTTCCGCTTTTGCCTATTCTGTAGAAAAGCTCAGATTTTGACTCATCACAGATACTTTCACACAGGTAGGGAAATATGTGATTGACAGCTGTGACTACAAATCACTGATCAGAATCCCTGTGATGTGACCAGGACGTGACCCTACTGCTCTACTTTCTATCTCAACATGAACATTTGGATAAATTATTTCACTTTTTCATATGCCATGTAAATATATTTATATTTCATTTCTGAGTTGAACCAAACAAGAGAGCTGTATAATGAAGGTAGGTATTATACAATTCTGATGTTTTTCCTCTGATTTTGGCTCCTGCAGCCTCAATGTTTTTGTTGAATACCAGTCAAAGTGCAGAATTCAGGTGTCAGGATTTTTGAAGTTTGATTTCATAAAGTTTTACCTGCTAACCTGCTTAATTTCTTGACAAAAGGTGCATTTCATCCATTGCCATGGTTTTGTCATAGATAAATGCTGTGTCTGTGAAAATATCCACTTGTCTAAATGTACAAATAAATGTACACTAGTGTTTCTCATGTGAAAAGGGACATTCAAATTCAAATTTTATTCATATAGCACCAAATCATAACAAAAGTTATCTCATGACACTTTGCATACACAGTAGAGCTGGTTGAACCAGACTCAAGCCAATTCACAGAAACCCAACAGAATCCTCCAGGAGCAAACACTTGGTGACAGTGGTGAAGAAAAACATCCTTCTAACGGGCAGAAACCTTGAACAGATCCTGACTCCTGGAGGATGGTCATCTGGCTTGACCAGATCTAGACATGTTTCACAAATGATCAAAGCCAGATTCCTAGTGTGCATGTGAACACAGTCTGTGGTTCTACATTCCTTATTGCCACAGAACTACATAAAAGAGAACTGTACAATATACAGATTTATTTGAATTTTCTGTGATTGCATTGAATTATATGCTTTCATATTGTGACAATAGTTTTGAGTCTTCTAACAGTAAAGGGAAAGTGTCCATGGGTAATGTTTTCCTAATCAGTATGTCCCAGGATATACCAGTGAAGCCAAGCCTTTTGTATTGAGAACAGAAAGACTGCTTTAGTTTTTCACTCAGTTCCACTGCTTCTTTGTTGAATAACTCCTTAGATGTCAAACTGAAAACCTTGTTTTTGCTCAGAAATACATACTACAGTGGGAGGCTACACAGATGTTTGTTCTCAGTGGGTTGCCTTATGTTTTCACATTGTTCCTCTCTTGGTCTCTTTGGAAACTTTCCTGTTGCAGTTTTTGACATCTGTTTATATATGGATGAACAAGTATGTTTTGTGAAAATAATGAATCGCCTCCGATTTTGGCACTTCTCAACTGTACTCTATATGTGAAAAGTTTATTCTGGGTCTCAGAGTTCACTCTCACTGTACATAATGGAAATCTACAGACTAAAATGATTGAATAGATTTCACGGCTGAGAGGCAGAAGGAATGAAAGAAAGAATGAAAAGGGAATAAAAGGTGAAAGAGAGAAGAAAGGAGGGTAGGGTGTGTGTATGTGTGTGTGTAATGAGGCCTGACTTGGTTAATACCTCAAGGCGAGGTTTGCTTTCCGATGGCAAAACACACGCACACTCAAGCAACGTTATTTTTATAAATGGCAGTGAAGAAACACAATTACAGAGATGAATGAGAACTGTCAATCAACCAGTGGTGGGCTTTGTTTACAGTCTACAGTGTGATTAATAACAAAACATTTTATAGGTTGTATGCTCCCTATATGAAAAGATCTAATTTTGGTATTTTCTTTAATATGATGCAAAAAGGAAAAGGAAATCTCCTCATGTTTGTGATATTTCAGTGGAAATGACAGTAAAACTGATTGATATGTGGACGTACAGGCAGACGGTGTGACATTAGAGCAGACGGCTTCGATGTAATATCTCTGTCTGGTACAATCACATATAAGGACACATGGGAAAACTCTGGTCAGCAGTTTAACCACTGCTCTAAATCTGAGCTCAACATTTATTAAACTGCAGGTAGCCATGGCAACGGTACGGATGTCTCCCATTATTTTATCAGTAAACACCACAGGTTGTGTAAAGAGGTGTAACGTAGCCTACTGGTTTGTCGGCTGATGTTTTAAAGCCTCCAGTGGACATTTAGGCCAGGTCACCATCTTAGCTGCTTGACCCTAGAAATGACCATATTTGGACAAAAGGATGGAAAGAGACCACTGCAGTAAACACATTACTACCACACCACTACCATTAGTAAATGCATCTATACTAATGCATTTTCAGTTCTAAACATTGTTTTACCAGGAAAATACACAATCAATCAATCAGTCGGTCAATAAGTCTTAATTTACAGACACAGAGTTTAGGAAAAACACACAAGGCATTCACAATAATGATGAGGCTTACACTGTCAGGGGCCAAGAGCAAGGGTATAGCCTGTACCCCTAATCCCCCCAATCCTCTGCTATATAATAAAGCAAATATATAATATATTTATTGAAATGTACAAAAGATACCAACTTTTATTTGATTATATTCATGGAATACCCAAAATCAATAGGGTTCCTCTCTTAGGGGTCACCTATGTTGGTGCTAAAGGGGGATAGTAATCACATTCACACGAAGGATATCCGCCCTGAATAATATCAGAAAATGATTTGCCGTATAATGTCTGCAAAGATATTAGATATTTGTTGGATGATCAATATGAACCAAGTTTGAGCTTGACTGGCCAACTATTTCCCTAATAATGTCCAAAAAAACTGATTTTTCAACAGAAGCTCCCCCAACCATTTGGAAAAAAACACACCACCTGGTGTCAAAATATGACATCATGTAAACTCAAGGTAGTGACATAAAGAAAGATAATTGTTAGACAATCAATATGAACTCAAATTGAGCTACACTGACCTGATCGTGGCAGAACAATGTCAGAGAACCAATTTTTCCCCATAAAACTCCACCTATTGAATGAAAATGACACCATATGAACTCTGGATGGTAGACAGAACATGGACATTTGTAAGACGATCAATATCAACCAAATTTTATCTCAATCGGCCTATTATTGCTTGATTTATGTTAAAAAAAAAATGATTTTCAACTAAAGTGCCCCCATTTGGATGACTTATAATACTCATAGAGAAGCTGAAATCAATATGGTTCTTCCACTAGGGGTCCACTATGTTGGTGATCAAGGGAAAAGAAATCCAACCAAATCTGTCCTAGTTATCGCGTTCACATGAAGGATATCCAGCGGTGTTCGGGGTAAAACCATTATATACCCGAAACTCTATTTTTAAGATGCAAATACAGAGGATTAAAAGCAATTTAGAAAACATTAAAAACATAATTACATAAATGAAAAAAACAAAAAAAAAAGAAAAACATATAAAAGACAAGTGTCCCCACAGCTGGGACTAGTGGTGGGTAGCACTGACCCTTATGTTTGCTAATTCTTATAATAATCTCATCTTTAAAATCATTAAACAGACAAATAAGTTCATACATAGATTTCTTCTAACTGCTTGAAAAATATGGCTCTTGCAATCACAAACATTTCAGTCACACTACACCATCTGGGCCCATTCAGCAATAATGTCATTGCATCATCATAAACAACTTTAAGTCTTTGTAACTTTATTATGATTTGACCACAAGTGTACAGTATAGAGTGTACAATATGCCCACCATCTGTACATGAACTAAACTACAAAAAGAGAATGTTTTCTTGTGTACAACATGTGGCAGTGCCTATAAATATCATCATCATCTGTCTATTATTCAGTAGGAAAATGTCCTAGATATTTGACCTTATTACTGGCAGTGAGATTATTATCCGCCAAGTTTAAATCAGGGACTTTTACATATTTATCAGCTTTGGTTCTGCAGATTATTACTATACTCTCAACAGCATTGTATTGAACATCATGTTCACATCATCAGCTGTTGGAGACCAGCACTACAGTGACTGAGGACAATCAGGTCATCTGCATCTACAAGTTTAGATTGCAGTGTTTGTCCAAAATAGCAAAATTCTGCAAATAATGTCCACACATTTCAGCACAATGCAGATCACATGACAATGGGAGCTAATGACAGTAGAGACTAGATTACAAATTTATTCTGCCAACTGCTGTGTATATGATCAGTGGCACCATAATAAAAAAACAGAACTTAACTACATCAAAGCTGCAAGCAGAGACAACAAGAATAGAATCGGCTGTAACTCAGTATCCATGTGAAATTAATAGCTGGCAGTACAAGTGGAATGTCCTGCTCTCATTTGGAAAAATTCATGTGATGAATTAGGGATGGATACGTAGTGAATAATAGGAACAATTGGCTGAGAAAAGTAAGCATTATTGATAAAAATAGGACCAATGGCCCTGTAGCTTACCGGACAAATTAAAAGCTTTGGGAAATGTATTCAGATGCCATTTATTATCACCCAGTTATGTGTATTTATTATATCATAGAAATAGCCCATGTTTTGGTCATATTCCAATCAGATCTGTAAAAAATTCAAATTCCAACTTGATATCATTGATACTTACTGATTTATTGGATCAATCCACTTCCTATCTCTTATAATGGGAAAATTTCTCAAAGTCACACCAAATCCAGAATCAGATCCGGATCGAAATAATTTCAATACCTTGTGTTGACATCATCATAAAGAAGCTGTATACCAAGTTTGAAGTCAATCAGAACTGTAGTTTCGGAGAAAAAGACGATTGAAATTTTTTCCCTGTAAGAGCCCATGTTAAATTTTCCATAAGTTTCCAGAACCAGAAGAAGATCCTGATCAGCATGTGGACATTATGTTTTGGTCATCTCCACATCAGGGCTGAACTGTAGAAATTTACACTTGATGTCATTTATATTTACTGAGTTATTGCATCGATCCACTTCCTACCTGTTATAATGGGAAAATTTTTCAAAGTTGCACCAAATCCAGAATCAGATCCAGATCCAAATAATTTCACTAACTTTTGTTGACATCATCATAAAGAAGCTGTATACCAAGTTTGAATTCAATCGGAATTGTAGATTTGGAGAAGAAGACGATTAAAATTTTTGTAACGGACGACAGATGACGACAGATGACGCCAACGGACACCGCATGACGACAATAGCTTACGGCCTGTCGGCTGGTAAGCTAAAAACACTGGATGAAAAACTGCAGCTTCTGTGTTTACTTGTATGGTTTCACAAAACGACACATTTGACGGGACCTGTAAGGAGAACATGCTGACATACAGTACTGTATAAAGGTCCTAGGCCAAATTAGGTCTGCTGGTTTAGTAAAGTTATAATGACCACATATATGTATTTCTCAGTCTCTGTATTAAGATATAATTTGGATACATGTGAAGTATGTACAGCAGAAAAAAACAGCTTCTATAAATCAAAGTGTGGCTGCCCCTTTGCACTTAACCTAAAATGAACCCAAATGGTTTTTTTTCTCGATATAAACTTTCCTTAAAGATTTATCACCATATATTATAATATTAACCTCTGAATTTAGCTTTTTTTTTTCAGTGAAAGTAATATATTTTCCTGCGTTTAATTCACTGTTCATGTAGATGTTCATAAAAGCTCAGAGTAAAGTCAAAGATCAATATATCAAAACAGAAAAAGTGATGTAAAAATACAATCCCTCATTAACTGAACATAAACAAAGTGTCTCCACCTACTGTCCTTGATCCAGCTCCATGGGTTTTACTAGTGAATCAATGTTGTAGAAGATGACAGTGTTTCCATGGTAACTACAGAGCCTCTGAATGTCCAAATGGGTCATATCTGATGACAATGAAAAGATGATAAACTGCATTTTACACCAATTATTTTCATGTATTGATAATACTAATGGATCAACAG
The DNA here is from genome assembly GCF_902148855.1 of Sphaeramia orbicularis. Taxonomy (NCBI): domain Eukaryota; kingdom Metazoa; phylum Chordata; class Actinopteri; order Kurtiformes; family Apogonidae; genus Sphaeramia; species Sphaeramia orbicularis. Next base: position 34,522,598 of record NC_043968.1, on the reverse strand, counting down.
TTTAGATGAGTAGATGCTTTTGGTCATCAGTGGATTTTTAGGTCTTTATGGGTTAACATGTCTTTTACCCTTTTGTTCAAACAATATTTATTATATTAATTTCCTGATTTTTTTGATACCAGGTTTCATTCAACACATGTCAGATGTTTCTGTTTGTGCTGCTTCTTGCCATGGGGTCAGAGGTCACAATAAGTACTGACTTTAACCTTCAGAACCCACTGAATTCAGGTTTTTGTGCTTCTTTTAAGGCTGTGCACATATTCCTTGTGTTTTGTTGTTGTATCTCAAGAAAAGAGATTGCCACATATAGTAAATATGCATACTTATTTCAAGACTGGCACAGTACTTTACCTCAGCAATGGACTAAAGTGACTGATGCACCATCTTTGTATTTATGTCTAAGATCTGAAGGAGACAAAGATTCAAGAAAACATTTGACTGGATGCTAAATTAATACACACAGAATTTGATGTTTATCACCTTTTTCCTACAAGTCAGTCACTTTATTCATTTTGGTTTTGTATTATTTGGAACCTCGAATATGTGATGCTCAGTCATTTTACAGTTACTGCTCTTATGTTTCATGAACAACAGGCTTTGGTTTTTTTGTTTGTTTGTTTGTTTGTTTTTCTAGACAGAGTTCTAGTGTAGTTGTGATTAAAGATACCGTTTCCCTACCAAGGCTATCCAAAGATTTTACCACACAAATGTTTAAAGAATTTACTGATATTTACTTTATAGTACAAAGCCAGTTAGCATAATTTGGCTATGCCGGCTAATATTAGCGTTGATTCTGTCTTGGATTATACAGTGTGTCAAACACAGTACTGTGCAAAACTCTTCAGCGGCCATTAGTTCTGTTATTACCCCACCCCCTGAATGGGAGGCAAGGGGTATTGTTTTTGGTTTAGTTTGCTTGTTTGTCAACACTTTAGCTGCAAAACTATCGGTTGAATTCATACCAAATTGGGTTTATAGATTGCCAGTGACACAGAATAGATGTTGTTACATTTTGGGAAAAGTAGGTCAAAGTTAAATTTTTTTATGAATTAAAAAAAAAAATCCCACTGATTTATAATGGCTGAAATTTGTCTATGCTGACATCAGCACATGTATGGACAAATAATATAATATATAATAAATAAATTTGAAAAGGCTGTATGCCATCCAGCAGTGTGATCTGTGTTTGAAGTAAGTTAGTATTAGCTTGGTTAGTTAGTTAGTTAGTTAGTTAGTTAGAGATTAAAATTAGCTTCACTTAATCAGTTCAAGTCAAATAAAAAGATAACCAGAAACCAACAACCCAGACGAGGGAGAGAATGAGAGACTGCACTGACCCCTCTATATACATATAGTGGTATCTGTTTGGAACACCGGTGTGGGCCAATATCCCTGATAGGCCACACCTCCAGATCCCAGGAGCAAGAAAAACAGGGGCTGTTTGTCAGTATCAAGAACGCAGACTACGGTTTTGGTAAGACTGGTCCCAGAGAACAGACTTCCTAAAAACATAAGTCTCTCTGTAATTGAAACGGCTGCGTACTTGTGAACTTTCCTCCCTGTCAATGCTGTATTTCCACCATCAGCTCCATAATGCATTTCCCTCAAATCACCACAATGTCACTCAGTTTGATTTCAATACATTTGTACTAGTATTTACATGTTGTTTATATATTTTGTATGTTTTTCAAAACTGAAATACATTTCGATGAGTCCCATGTCATGATAATAAAAACGTATTTTTCACTATTCTGCGTCTCGCTTGTGTTCTAACAATGTATCATCATCTCGTTACAGTCATCTAGTCAAAAAACATTTCTGAATAAAGTTTTCACGGAAGCTGCCGTAACATTCGAGAGTGGCACGAGGTACATCTTGGGATATTTCCCAACCAAGTTTACAGGAGTCACCGACCAATGCATCCTTGATTTAAGCTAGCAGACAAGAACAACATCCGGGTATTTCATGCGTTCTTGGTTCATGCAAACTTTCAAATGGAACAGTATTTGGGTCACCACTGATGACATGTCACAAGAACGCAAGAACAGACAAGAATGCATATTGAGAAACAGTCAGGGAATGGACAGGAGGCAGGAGGCCATCTCAAAAAACACAAAAAAACAGCCAGAGTTGAGTTTTAAAACAGCGGTCCACAAACAAATTGGTGAAAGCTTGGTTCTTTTTACCTGCAACATATAATCCATGTTATAAAGCCTGACTGGGACTGGAGGTGGAAACTAGCAATACTATAATCTAGGGCTGGGCAAGTTAACGCGTTATTACCACATTATCGCACTCATTAAATAACGCAGACAAATTGTTTTGTATCTCACGTTAATGCTGTTTTGTTCTAACTCATATTCTTCTGCCCCTGCTTGTGTGCGTGTAGCGATTAGCTCGGCAGATAGACAACAGGTTTCCCAAGAAAAGCCGGACGCCGAAAACTTCTCTCCAAATCTTTTACTTGAGACTCACTGTAAAACTGCAACATACATACAAAATATGTCTCAGTTCTGTTCATTGCCTTAGTACATTTACATGGCATTATACATTTAAATGAATGGGAAAAAGGTCACTAGGTCAATGCTAACTTGAATGGGAAAATCCATAGACATGATAACGATTAGCATTTACAGATTAATTTAAGATTTACAACGTCTTTTTATCCAGCAACAAAGGTTCACATCAGAGATATTTGATACTATTCATTCTTACAACAACTGAACATAAAATACTCACAGGCAAATGTTTTTCGGGCCATACAAACAGAGTGAAAGAAACATGTCTGTTAGTTCCTTCTTATGTCCTAACTGACTACGGTAACACTGAAAGGACAAAACATACAATAGTACAACTTATTCCGACCACTAGAGGGCCCCCTTTGCTTGCTTTGAACAACTGAACATCACATATTATTGGACTTATTAGTATTAGTACTTATTAGTGGGCTTAAGACTCCTGTCAATCACTCACAACCGGAAATAAACTGGTGTGGACATAAACATGGAGAAAAGTAGCGGTCTTTTCCATGGACATTTTCATTTTAAATGTCTTCAGATGGTGGGGTTGAGAAGGACAAAGTTGTTTGGAAGCACTGCAATGTGGAATTATTTTTATCACCGGAGTACTTCCAGTCTGAAATATCACTTAAAGGCAATACGCGCTGCTGATGCCGACAACCCCCCCCATATAACTAGGTGATTAATAGTGATTAATTGAAGAAATCCAGGTGATTAATTGCGATTAAAAATTTGAATCACTGCCCAGCACTACTATAATCTCCTTATGTGAATCATCAGTTACTACAGCTTGTTTGTAACAGGTAGAAGTTTTACTATGTTACTATTTACTATTGCATTGTCCCTATCAAATAAACTTAATAAATAAAACAATGATGAGCAGAAGTCTGGTAGATCAAAACGCATCAGTCAGAAGAGCAGCTATGTTAAGGATTTAGAAATAGCAGTGAACTGTAATTCAAACATTTATAAATACGGACCACGGTTTGTAGATGATCAGTGCTGACCTTCTGTGTTTCATAATGCCCATGAGTGACATTTCGGTGTAAAAACACTTCCCAACCAGTCTGATCATTTGACGTGTAACATTTTACAAAGACATAACAATGCCCTTACACCGTCATTGAGTCATTAATCAAATTTAGATTTTAGTGAATTACTAAATCATTACAATCCCTGTAAAACTTTAACACATCAGATGGCATGAAGTTCATGTCATTTGAAGAGCTCTGTGTTTTCGGCATGTCAGAATGCATTTAATAATGAGTGAACGATTCCAATACCATCTGTTCTAACCACACAGCTGGATTCAGAGACGTTTAAGCTCGTCCATTTTAAGTCTTCTCACTGTCGACATAAAACTCACAGGACCTGGTCAGTGTGTGTGTTTGTGTGTAGATGTGAGTATCACATACAAAAGGACTATTATTTATTTCCCCGCAGGAACCATGAAAGCCTCACCTCAGCTTCTTCATTCTGAGCTTTTGTTCAAATGGACCTGAGTGGGAGACAAGAGTTTCTCTCCCTCCCCATGCTGTTCAGCTTTCACAACCAAGTATCGTTGCTGTGGCAACCCCCAGAGACAAGAGGTCAGCTTTAATTGAATCAGAGTCTCCTGACTTTTTCATGTCATTGAAGTGTTTAGGGTTTATCTGATATATAAATGCTGTTTCCTGCCGTTCATACAGGTTTGATATACACAGTAAGAAATTCTGAATGCTGCTTAATAAAATCTTCTAAAACATTCCACAGAATCCAAGGTCAAAGATTCCCAATTCCTCAAAAAATAAATAAATATAAAAATCAAAAAATTGCTTCATTTTTTTTTTAACCCCTTGGCCAACATCTGGTGAAAGGGGTATTGTAATCGTTTTATTGTCTGTCTGTCCATTCAACAATATAATTGCATTATCTAAAGGATGCATTCAGATATCTGCACCTAATTTATACTGTGGATGCATCTTGGCATGGAGCAGAAGAATATTGAAAATAGGTGACCTTGACCAACTTTTTCCAGGTCCAATGGCCTTGTTCAGTTATAATATCTAAGAGTACTTATAAATATGTGTGTAATGAGTAGTGATGTGCAGACTGATACTGAAATATCGATATCACTGATACCAGACCTTTACACTCTAGAATCGATTAACAAATCATAATATTGACACTTTTGATACTTTGGTCATTTGAGGTCATGTACATCAGGAACACAGTGGACAGTGTACTGGGTCACGCTTCTCAGTCAGTCTGTACTGAGAAAAAAACGGAACAGAATAAAGGGGAAAACTGTAAGTATGCTATTATTCCTTAACAAAAACTTGTGAATGAGGGAAATTTTCAATGTTGGATGCTTTTATGGAAGTGTTACATGTTCAGTATTTTCATGTTTCATGTTAACACGTTCTTGTAACATGAATTAATATGCAAATTTTCATTTTTTTAATAGCTCTTAAAAGTCCTATACAGAGAATTCCTTTAAAGTGGATTGCAGCGACACCTCCGGCCAGAATTGGTGGTGTTTTTAAGGGCCAAAGACTCCGCTTCCCATGAGCACTAGCACCTACTATTGTAAAGGCATAACTCTGGCCAAGGCTGCATTTGATTTGAAGCAAATGAATGAGAAGTGGATCCTCTTTACCACTCTGTATTTCATTTTTTCAGACAATAACTTGCAGGTTCAAAGTGATGCTTGAAACGAGACAACAAACAAACTTCATAAAGTCTGTTTGTACCATAGTTGAATAATTGGCGTGAAAACGAAAGTGAAACCTAACTTTGGACGTCCAACTCCTGCTTCTATGTCTCTTTTACTCCAGAGCTCCTAAGTGTTCCTCACAGAATGGTGTTTAAGACATGTCCCAGTAATATATGTTTGCACTAACTTTTCCACAAACTATTCAGTCATTTTCATAAATGACTTCAGTCATTCAACATCGTCATCATTCTGCATTAGCAGTTCAGCGCTAGCTGCTTCAGCCATCTGCATTCACAGTATTCTACTGTTAGAATTGTCTTGTTCCTGAAGGTCAGTTTAGTATCCAGGCCCCGGCATGAACATTCAACTCCATACAGAACCATTTCAGTCTCACCTCCCAAAGTCCTTAGTTTGGGACTGAAACAATGTTCCAAATAAACCAGATTACCCACATCCCAGAGCTAGCCCTGTAGCTAACACACAAGTGTTTACGAAGTGTTTGACTGAGCTACCAACAGATACTATAGTCAAATCTAATGTTCCAATGCATATGTATAAAGCAGTGGCGATTTCTCATAGACTGCAAGGGAAGCTTGGCTTCCCTTAAAATTATGAAAATTAAATGGTTAAATATGTACGGTTGTGTTGACATTTTACTGACTACAAATGTGTTAGAACATGTTCATCTCAAGGATGAGTTCGTTCAGAATCAGCTTTATCACAAATCAACGGACTCGATGTTGTTCACTTCTCATACATTCCCGTTGCGCTGTTTTCTCATATGATCTCTGCTCAGTGCATTTTCCTGTAGACGCTCAGCGTCCATGCACTTCAATGGGACTGAGTGGAACAGTTTTTTTCATTGCCTCAAAACTGGATGGTAATTGGATAAATGCCACGATGTTGTCCCACCCCCAGACGCTCTGCTTCTCTGGGGGTGAATGGAGCTGTGAGCGGAGCTCGGCCGGGCTGGATGCCGGGCTTCCACGTGCTGATTGGAGGATCAGTCGAAAGGCTGAATCGCATTTGAATGACAGCTATTTTGAGATCTACTCCTTCACTTGACAGAGTTCAGTTTAATACCATCATGCATTCTGCTGTGAAATTGAGAGAGAAACCATTATGAAATTACTTGTTCATTTCTTGCACTGTAAATACAACATACTCATTGTACTTCCTTGTTTCAATTTAACATAATTTCAGCGTTTTCTTGTTTACTTGGTACGATAAGGTCACTGACCATTTTCTTAAAAAGGAACAGAGGGTTGAATTTATGTTTAAATAACTTGATAATTTTTTTAATGTAAGCTGACAATGAGCTTCCCCTCTCTGAAAGACGAGCAGCTGCCACTGGTATAAAGAACAGAAGCATTCTATACCTGTGGAGAAGGAAGAGGGACAACTCCAGCTCTGTTTTCATTCCTTTAACTCCCTTAGTTCTATCCATCTGTTCAATGCAGAGGTTTACCGGTGTTTTAGTCTGTGCTCTATCACTCCACCGTTCAGTTTTCCTTTTCTTTCTGCCAGTCCAGCTCCAGTTCTAGTGTCTACCATTACAACAAAATAAGTCCAAGAAATCCCTTTCTTTAGGAAAAAGGACAGGTCTTACTCCTTCAGCTTATGTCTCACTGTTGAACTCTGCTGGTCGGTGTGTTGTTGTCATAGTGACGGAAGTCTGCCGTAAATCAGTCCAGTTTTGTCCGACCCGACCAGGAAAGCTGGAAATAGCATTTGGAAATAACCTATTTTGTGCTGATAATTTCATTTTAAATTGTGGACTACGATCAGGTATACATCTAAAAATAAGACTTTTTTAAGATCACGCATAAAGTCTGTTCAGGACCTTTAAAAAACAATAATTACTCTAATGTCTTGTAAGTTATGATTTTAAATATACTATTTTTTTGGTATCACCAATACCAGCCTGAATTTTACTCTGTATCAGATCAGAAAGGAAATCCATAGTATCCAGCATCACTAGTAATAAGTTTTACACAAAAACAATGTAATGTAAATGATAGGGCAGTAACTTTCAACAGAATCTTACACTATATTTGCCAAGGGGTATTTAAAGTGTGCAGCATGTTATGTTTTTCCCAGGAGATGCAGCAGCAGGTGTGAAACAAATCTCTGCAGGTGGGCGTGAGTAGAGCCGCTGTCTTGCTGTTCAGGAGCTGTATTATCATGAAAGAGAAAAATGTTTACAAAGATGTCTAAATCAGGCATGGCTTTAACTGTAGTGCTTGTGCATAGCATTCTTCCTTTTGATGTGACATCATTTTATTTTCAGTTAGGTAACATTGTTTGCACTGGTACTGTAGTTTTTTTTTAATTCTCAAATTTCACATGATTTGAGCATCTTTAATTTATCCTTTTGTAATAAATGACAATGACACTGTGAAAGGGGCAAATGTGCCATAAAACTGCAGAGTGGTATCACCCGCCAGCTTTCAACTCATGCTTTTGGTTTCTGTTTTGATTGACTCTTTTGGCTCTCAGCGTGGTTTTCAGCAGCAGCAGTTACCTGTTTTAAAGATTAGAACTCACCACACACTTCTTGTCCAGCAGCAAACAGGAACATAGCATGCATGTTGCAGACAGACACAAGACTAGAGGGGGAACAAAGTGGAACAGCTAACAATTAAAGAGACATATTTCTCTCAGGAGTTGGTGGATAAAACGAGATAAAAAGAGCTAAAAGGAGAGGAGACTTAAATTTGGAAACTGACAAAACTCCCTTTGAATACCAATGCAGCTGGATGCACTCCAAAACTTCCAAATAATCAGTTATTCCAGGCTAAATTTAATGGATCAATCCATTTTTGTTTCCCAGACACAGTGGAAGTAAGTAGACACAGAATGTTTTAAAACCCCTTTAAAATGTCTTTGGACTGTGAATTGCAAATGAAGAACACACACACACACCTACACACACACACACACACTATCAGTCACGGAAATCTGGCATCTGCTAAGAAGCCACCATAAAACAACAGCAGAAAGTCTGTGTGTGTGTGTGTGTGTGTGTGTGTGTGTGTGTGTGTGTTTGTGTAGGGGTGTGTGTGTGTGTGTGTGTGTGTGTGTGAGAGCATTTGTGTGTGTGTGTGTGTGTGTGTGTGTGTGTGTGTGTGTGTGGTAACTAATTAGCTTTTGGGACAAAGTTAAAGCTCCTTTGTCTTGTTTTGTTTTAGTCTCCTTAAAGAAAACTTTGATTTATTTTACTGAGTGAAAGAGAATGAGGAAATCCTTCATTGATCTCTCGAGATAAAATTAATCCAATCAAGAATTCAATCTGATCTTATCAATACTGATTCATTAAAAGTGTCTTTCTAATGAAACCCTCATTTGTTTATTGAAACCTCCCATCCATTTTCAAGTAGGACGTTTCCACACCTGCTGCTAGTTTCTGTGCTGCTGCTGCTGCTAGTTACACACAGAGGTGTTCAGGGCTTTGTTTTCTTAAATATTTTCAAGAAACTTGAACAGAGCACAACACTCCAAAAACAAGAAATTAAAAATAACACGAGGTTGAAAAGAATTGTTTCATTTTTTAAAAAATACACATACCAGTTTTCAATAACTGCACAGCACAGCTTCCTTTAGCTGTGGATAACTGTCATGGTAGCGCTCTGATACATAAGTCAGTGTGCTCCTTATCTGTTTATCACCTAACACACAGGTGTTATTCGCAGTAACAGCTCAACCATGTCATCAGTCAGTTGTACGTCTCACTAGTCGCTTTTCCATTGACATCTGCGCAAAACTTTACTGATATTTACTAAATGTCGAAAAAGACCGAAGTGCGTAATGTCGGTTTTTCCATTAAATCACAAATGTGATGATTTTATTTATTATTGCGAGATGACACGAGAAGTCATTCCATAAACATGGTGACTAATGTAAATATGGTGTTGATTTACAGATATTTTCATTATTATTATATATTACCCTCTATCTCGTATCAAATTAAAGAATGATTTTGTTTCCTGGTGTGTCCACACATACCGCGACATGTTTCTTCTTCTTCTTCTTCGCATCTTGTAACATCCGTTTTTTTAATTCACCTGACTCTAGTTGTGAAAAAGGTCTTTCCATTGCAGTTTTGCGTGATATACCATTTGCACTATGCCTGAAAAACCACGTCTTGCCAACGCAAAAACTTTTAATCAAAAAATGAGACTTTTGGCGAAATTGTTATTTTTCCATTAGGTAAATTGTTATGTTTGCATAATTTGAGGGTCAACGGAAAAGCGACAACTATTGCTGTTCTTCCTCTGTTTTTTTTTTACTCCGTGGCCAACATCTGGCTGAAGGGGTATTGTATTCCTTTTGTCGTCTGTCTGTCCATTCAACAACATAATCGCATTATCTGAAGAATGCATTGACATATCTGCACCACATTTATACTGTGGATGCATCTTGGCATGGAGCAGAAGCCTATTGAAAATAGATGACCTCGACCTACTTTTTCAAAGTCCTCACTAGGGTCGCAGGGGTCCTTGAGCCTATCCCAGCTACTTATGGGCGGAGGCGGGGTACCCTGGACAAGTTGTCAGTTCATCGCAGGGCTGACATACAGAAACGGACAACCATCACTCTCACATTCACACCTATGAGCAATTTTTGGGGGTTGACCGATTACCCTATCAGTGCATGTCTTTGGATGGTAGGAGGAAGCCGGAGTACCAGGAGAGAACCCACGCAGAACGTGCAAACTCCACACAGAAAGGTCCCTGGTTGAACACTGTTTTTCAGGGCAATGTTTTTTTAGTGTCTAAGAGAATATTCTGTAGATCTGATTATTTAAAGGTAAACCCCAGAGAGAGTGGCTGTGCACAATAAACATCTCAGCTCTATGTTCTCTTTCTTTGAATACATTTTTGACAAGCACTAACCAACAGGAGATCTGCGGTTCCAGAGCATTTGGCTACAATTACGCAAAGAAAAAAAGAAAAAAGTGCAGGTAATCAACACGCCCCATTAGAAATGACTTTGACTTAATAACATCACACAGTATAAGACTGCAGAGAAATCTGATTGAAAGAATAGTGAATAGTTGTTCATCTGTATGTCAGCCCTGCAATGAACTGATGACATGTTGATTCTGAACCTTGCCTTTACCCAAAGGTAACTAAGCAGTTCAGAAATTAGATGCATGGACATATCTGCATCTTGACAGCAGACAACTGAACTACTCATTCCCTATGTTTAATGTAGACAGATTTTCTGCAAACAGGTTTTGCTACTTTTGCATGGTTGACCAAACAATGACAAAGCCTGTTTTTGATGAAGATAAAGCTGAGAAGCACAGAAAAGAGTGTATTCAGCAGCTTATCAAACTCAATGATCCATCCTCAGCTACAATTACAGAAGACTGTTTGGATTAGCTGCTGCATTTTTATGCTTTTGAGAACATGTTTACATTATGCATGATGTCCTTGAGGATGTGGCTGTTTTGGAAGTGAAAGTAATTTATAGCATTTTATTGAAAAATAAATGCATTTTACCCTAGAAATTTTGAAAAGTATGATTTCATGGATGTGGAAATAAGAAAAGAATTAACCTGAGAACTGAGACAATGCAGTAAAAAACACTGCATTGCTTTTTGCCGGTGTCATCCTTTTTAGCGGGTGATCTTGTTGACATGAGAAGTCAACACAGGCATTTATTCATTTTGCTGAGGGAAAGATACAGCATTGTCTTTGCAATTGTTGTCACACACAGATTTGCTGATTTTCTGAAACAACTCATTATACAGTGCTACACAATATCCGAGAAGGTATGTGACTGAAATCTGAATCCAAAAATTATTTTATGATTCACTGTGTCAGGCTGACGCTTATGTTCAGACTTATTGCTCAACTATGCATGAAATTTGCAACAAAGCTCAATTTAACAAGTGTTGCAAGGCACAACAAACCCCGCCCCTCACATGTATTGTAGCTTATTTTGGCATCGATCCAGCTGATGTCATCATGTCTATGTGTGTACTGGTATCAGCATATCAACTGCCTCTATATATGTGCCAAGTTTGAAGTAAATTGAAACAAAATTCATGTTTTTATAGACATTTGAAATTTTGCCCATTATAAGTAAATGGGAGGGGGAAAAAAATCATCAGATCTATTCTGGGCCACCGGCAATCTATAAACCTAATTTGGTATGAATTCAACCAATAGTTTTGCTGCTAGAGTGTTAAACAAACAAACTGAACCAAAAACAATACCCCTTGCCTAACCTTTAGGGGGCGGGGTAATGAGATGATGGTTGAAAACTTCAAATATATGTCCAACTGGAAAACAGACATTTGACTTTTCTTTTCAGTGATAGGATACAATCGTCATTCTTTATTATTTTAAATGACTGCCACAGAGCTACACAATATATCATCTGAGCTTTGTCATTGCGATGTACATGTGCGTAATAGTCACATCGCAAAGTCCTGCAATGTAGGAGGCAAATGAACTCAACATGTTCTCATCTAATTTCACAGGTACCTGACACACACTACTTGCAGTGATCCACCAATCACAATCATTCTTAATCAGTTTTCCAAAGCAGACCACGCCCCTGCACATAGAGCAAGTTGCTGGTAACAACATTGAAGAATGCGCAATGAATAAATGAAAATCACTGAAAACTCAGACTTGGTGCCAAAAAGAAAAGCAATCTCAGTTATCTGGAATTATCTCAGTGACAAGAAGGATGAAACTGAAACGCATGCTCTGTGTCGATAGCGCCTTAGACCTTTTGCCATGAGAGGAAACAACTAATTTGTTTGACCATTTATGTCGGCACCAGTGACGTGCAGTCAGAGGAGGCAGGGGAGGCAAACTTGACTATAAAATATAATAAATGTTGATAGTTGTCAGCTGGTATGTCCTATAAACTCATTTTCCGTTTGAATCCAATATTATTATTATTATTATTATTATTATTATTATTATTATTATTATTATTATTATTATTATTATTTATTTTATTTTTTTTGTCAATTAGAATAGCAGAATTTCCACATGCTCCGTTCAAATACAGGGAGGAGATGCACCATGAGGCAGCGCTGTGCTGTGCCTCCAGGAGAACTGTCTCCTCCCCTCATGAACTCTGCTGGTACCCGATGAAAATATTGTGTCGCTGTCCCTCTGTATATCTCAGTTAAAATGCTTTCAAACACTCTGATTATACGCCCTATCCTTCCATAATCTGCATAACATCTGGAATGTATTTCTGTAATGTGTTTAGGCTCGCAGATTAATCATAAAACCACAGTGAAAAAGTCACTAGGGGAGGCAAACAGTACCTCTGCCTCATGATAGATGGCGCCTGTGAGTCCACAGATTCATGTGCTTATAATCTTCTTCGTTCTTTTTTATACACTTTAATTCACCAGGATTGGCGCATGGATTTCATGTACAAATAAAGGTAAGACCATAAACTTTATTTATTTTTAGTTTGAAATGGCTCTTTTTGAAGGTTTCCTGTTGAGTTCCTGCCAGTCTACCTATGCTGACTTGATGCACAGCCCATATACCCAGGCCATTCCTTTTGCTCACTCTCTCTATTCCAGTTTCTCAGGCCACCATATATTTGTAGATCTGGCTCTGAAAGAGTCAGTGCCTCCCCAGCCATGAACCCCACTGCACGTCACTGGTTGGCACCACACAGCTATTATTTCCTCCTGAGTACTTTTTCATATCGCAATATATATTGCAGGGTTAAAACAAATCGCAATGTCAGTTTTTTCCGATATCGCGCAGCCCTACTCTGCAGTAATCATGAGTATGTTTCAGCCCCAGATCTGTTCAGTTGTGACTGAACCATAGAACCTATGGGGACCAACCAGTTTTTGTGCTGTTATGATGTGCATCATCAGCCACAAAGGCCATCTCCTCTCAAGTAGCACTTGAGAAATCAGACAGTCTGCAGTGCATTTGAAGAGGGACTGAAGTAAGAACTAACCATGATGCTGGTGATGTGGCTCATAAACAGAAAACAGTAGCACGTTCACCCAGACTTACAGAAATATTTGTGTACTGCTGTGTAAAGAAAATTATTGCTTAGCTACTAGAAGACTAAAGGGGTGGATATCACTTTTACTCACCAAACAAAATGTCTACCTACATTTGACACTTGTTGGGTGTTCATTTTGGACCCAGCATTTGAGTGTGTTATAGTCACACATGTTGACTGTATAAAGTCCTTGAAATGACACATAACGTTGTAATGTAGTAAATTTCCACATGTTTAATGTTTAAAAGGATCTCCATTAGCTGCCACCAAGGTGATGAGCTAATCTTCCTGGGGTCCACACAGAAGGACAACACAAAACACAGAACATAACAGTACATGCTGACATGACAATCACAATTCACATTATTACCAATGCAAATCTAAAAATAATAACCATTAACATCATTAAAACATAAAACGTCATCAGAAAAATATGGGATTAGTTATCACATTCATGAGTTGCATCCATCAAGGAAAATAACATACACTCCCCTCCTTACAGGCTCAGATATTTAAATAGTGCCTTCTCAGATGGTACTTGAAAGATGATGTACCATTCAATTTACATATGTTCAGGGGGCAATTATTCCAACGATTGATGGCACGATAAATAACTGTCCTCTTTAAAGCATTTTATTTTGGATTTGGCAACATAACCTGGCCATCACCGGCTGACCTAGTAAAAGGAGAATGAACTTGACTGCATCTGACAATTTGTTTGTAAAGGAAAACAGGTTGAGTAGAAAAGATAGTGTTACTGAAAAAGTTAACTATGTTGAACACAAGCCTATTCTGTACCGTTAACCATGAGGGGTGACGGTGCAGACTGACGGTGTTTGTTCTTATGGGACAGTGGAATACTAACCTGGCAGCTCATGTACTTTAGTGAAATGACATCTACACCTAAATTCACTGCCCTTTGAGTCATCATGTCTCTGTTTCAGGCTCATCTAACATCAATTACAGGTCTTATTTGAGAAATTTGTGACAATTCCTGTGTTTAGAAGCTTCACCATCAACCTGGTTTTGGTGAAAAATATTTCAGGTGTGTTAGTATGTTTGGAAATTAATTCAGAAACTTTGCTATAATGACTGTGTGGACGATGGTTGTTTGAGAACACTCTCCAAGGCCCACCAGAACCATTTTCACTCCTCTACATTATCTGTCAGGGTGTCCACATGATGGTATCAGTGGCACAGACAAAAAAGAGGTATGGCCATCAGGAGCTCATTTGCATTTAAAGTGACACACACTGAAAAAATAAATTATAATTTGGAACTTAGATGGAATATATAGACATGATATATTGGAAAATCCATGAGGTATTTTAAGCAGAAACTTAAGATACACATTGTGGAGAAAAGGGAGATTTTTTTACCTTGTCCATGGCACTGCCTTATGTAGCTACATACTGTAGATACTGTGTATTCTGCACTTGCTGCTCATTGTACTTCTGGTTAGATGCTAACTGCATTATATTACCTTTTACTTGTACATGTATGTGTGTAATGACAATAAAGTTGAAACTAATCTAATCCATCTAATTAAATTTGACCTGACATGCTATGTCATAACTCTGCAAGGTGTCATTTTTCTCTGTCTTTCAGCACGTTCCTCAGTATTTAGTTACCTTTACTGATTAACAGTTCTACAGTATTACTAGAAGTAGGCCTACTGGTAGCCAGTGTTGGGAATAACGCTGTTACCAACAGTGAAATGTTGCATAGTATTATGCACTGATATCGAACAGCTGTTTTCTGACCTGGCCTGCTCAGCCAGGCACTAGAGGTGTGCTGCTCATGAACAAGTCTAGTCTTTTATGTGAACAATAAGAACCAATTCGCAGTTGCGAACCATTCATTTACAAGCTGTTCTTATATATAAATTGCCCACACTGCCATGCTTCACCTGTGTGCCCCATGAGTCTGAGTTGTCCACGTTGCCTTCATGTGAAAGACTAATGACATCTCTGAGTTTGAGTTGTCTGCAGCAGACCCCATTCACTTGAACACAGCTATATGTACAGCTAACTTAGGGGAGGAGTTATCAGTGAGCACCGCCTGAGTCTGACTGGACTGGAGCCACATTTATCAGGGAGGAGATATTAGCGACTGAAAAAAGGAGATACATATACATACAGGGTGGGGAAGCAAAATTTACAATATTTTGAGGCAGGGATTGAAAGACAGTGTATGACAAATCAGTTTATTGAAAGTCATGAGAATTTATTTGCCACAAGAAAACTGACATAATAGAAAATGTTTTTATTCTATGTGTCCTCCTTCTTTCTCAATAACTGCCTTCACACACTTCCTGAAACTTGCGCAAGTGTTCCTCAAATATTCGGGTGGCAACTTCTCCCATTCGTCTTTAATAGTATCTTCCAGACTTTCTCGTAATAGTTTTGCTCATAGTCATTCTCTTCTTTCCATTATAAACAGTCTTTATGGACACTCCAACTATTTTTGAAATCTCCTTTGGTGTGACGAGTGCATTCAGCAAATCACACACTCTTTGACGTTTGCTTTCCTGATTACTCATATGGGCAAAAGTTTCTGAAAAGGTATGGATAATAGTGTTAGGTATGATTATGACATCAATATATGTTTGGTTTCAAAACAATTGACGTAGTGCCTGCTGAGAAAAAACACCTAAATGTTCATTGTAAATTTTGCTTCCCCACCCTGTACATATACATACATACATATATACTTATTTATTTATTTATTTATTAGGGTTTACAATATGTCTACCAGTTGTGCTTTGAGGTCCAATAATTACTAAGTTAAATGAAGTACCCGTCTATGCTGTTACTCGGCCCATGAAATCTGCTCCAAAATCCAACTTCTTTTACAAATGTGAAGGTTTTACAAAAAAGTAAAACAATAACTACTTTCCCTGGTAACTAATTACTATTATGAAAGAGTAATTCAGTTACTAATTCAATTACTTTTTAGGAAAGTAACACAATGAATTACTTTTTTAAAGCTACTGCTGGTAGCAGTAGAGAGTATGCAGCTACAGTCAGGAGGAAATTTCATCTTAGTTTAGCTAAACATAAAGTCTGAAACCAGGGGGAAACAACTACACTGCCTACATGCAAAGTTCAGAAGTAGACCTCAAAACCTCACCCAAAGCACACAATGTTCCTATTAAAATGTCCAAAGTCACTGAGGTTTCCAGGCGATCGGCAGGCCAACAAACTTTACACATTTAGATATTTCATAAAAAAGATGCAGCACAATTTTGTTCTACAAGGACACATATGCATAAAACAGAGGCATGTCATATGAACAGCAGTGGTGCAGTAGAAGGAGCTCCATTGGTTTTACTGTTTCAGACGTTTACAGCTGAGCAGAGAGAGACAAATGGAGGCAGATGAAAATGTGTTAATGTGTCCTTCCTCTTTACATTTAATCCTCCACCGTATTAAATGCAATTTCACTGGGATATTGAACTACTATCTCATATTCCTCGTATTGCTCTCTCGGCTTCACCTCTGCTTTCTCTCCATCACTTTACCTCATGACAACCCCCGTCCCTCCACCCTCCCTCCATCTGTCTCTCTCCAACTAAATGCCATCTGAAATGAATATGTTAATTCAGCGGACTGCTGGCTTGTAGTTCACTGATCAATGAGGCTCCTGGCTGTTGGTTCAGTTACAGTAGAGGATCTATAGAGAGCTGAATCATTAAAACATCAGGGGAACCAGACCTCAGCAGTGTGATAAAAAATTATATCACTCATTATGTATCACAAAGGTAATACTCTATTTATAATTCTATGTAACTTTTCCATTCATTTTCACTCCACCATCCAAAAGGAGGATCAGTCAGTTTCCGGTTGGTGCTCAGGAAACCAAACAATGTCAATAAGATGAAAAAGGAAAGAGGGAACAGAAAAAGGGAGACGGGGAAGAAACAAAGGATTTGTGAATCAATATTTGATGTTCCAGCTGTCATTTTACAAACGGACAGTCGACAGTACAGAGAAAATTCCTCCATCATTAAACTTTTTCTTATAACTTTATCAAAATATAAATAAAACTTGCTGAGAAAGGAGTTTATTGTTAGAAACTACAAAATTAGTTGTAAGGCCCTGTATTCTAAAAGCACTGATCACTCCAAAAACTGAAAACCTCCCAAATAATTTTACAAGGGCAGCACATAAAGTCTTTAAAATATAAAACAAACCAAAATGGAGAATGTTGTACTCTAAAGCAATGCTTGTTTGTCATGAGAAAACAATAATACAGTGCTAGCTAGTGGCTTGCACATTGCTCTTCAATTAAACATCTGAAATATAATTCCTATTATGTGACAAGCTGGAAAAAGAGATAAAGTAAATCTACAGATAAAGTAAATTAAGAGAATGAAGAGCCAAGTGAAAGGCTGAGGTAAATAAAAAAAACAAAAATGTAGCGAATTTTTGGCCGAGAACATTTACTGAAAACAGAAGGTAGGGAAAAAAAGGTACATTTCAAATTAAATGCAATGCTTTGTCTTCTGTTTTTGTCAGATCTGTGAAGCTCATGTTAAAAATCTGTGCACAAAAAGTAAGTTTTAGTCACTGCAAAAATATATTTCCTGCAATTTATGCTCACAAAACACTTGGACAACTCTAAACACAAATGCATAATTACACTCATTGTAACAAACCTCAAACTTTAAAGTCAAAACCAGGCTCTCCACTCAAACCCATGTGATATTCCATCCAAACAAACTGTGTTGTGAGACATAACACAAAAGCCACAGATACACAAATACTACACAACCATCACTACACACTGGTGGAATTAAGTCAAAACACCAAAGTTAAAACCTGTTACTACAATAGCAACGCTCCTTATGCTTTCCAGTAGAACACTGTTTTTAGGTTCATAATGAATGTAAGATGCAAAGATACATGTACATGTTTTCAAACAACTTTCCCTCAGTATCCTGGGTAAAACAAACTGTGAAAAAGCAAATGAATGGCAAAAATATGCAACTGATACAAAACACAACAGGCTGCAGAAATTATCTATATATTTTCCACTGGATCTGGATTATTGAGGCTGTGAAGAAGTTCAGTTTCAGCTACAAGGCCCGTCCATGCTCGCTAATACGAACATAAATACGTAGGTACGTCCATTTCAAATGGGAGCGTCACTGCCTTCATACTTGTTGGATATGTCCATTGCGTTGGAATAAATGTTTATCACTCAATCCACCAGAGGGCGCTGCTCTTAATTGACATACTGGCTGAATACCATGAAGAAGAGTAGAGATTTTTGAGATGAGCAGACAGTCAATCATTACAAACATGGTGATGACAGAGGAGACGTTACTAATGTGGATTCTGATGCCGATATTGAGAAGCCTAGTTGTCATAAATACACTCCTGATCAAAATCTTAAGACCCGTTGAAAAATTGCATGAATTCACATTTTGCACTGTTGGATCGTAAGGAGGGTCTAAGTAGAGTTTCAACAAGCAAAAAGAAGAAATGGGAATGAGACAAAAAGAAAATTGAGTCAGCAGTTTATTAAAAACAACAACTAAACTTAAAAAGGCTGTTGATCAGGTGATCAAATGTTTAAGACCACAGGCTTTAAAAGCCAAAATAAGTGCAAAAATGTTTCTTCAGTGTCATTTTCTGTCAGGTATTCACACTGTCATGACCTCCTGATGGCAAAGGCAAAAAAGCTTTCTCTCTTTGAACGTGGTCAGATTGTTGAGTTGCATAAGTAAGGCCTCTTGCAACGCACCATCGCTGCTGAGGTTGGATGCAGTAAGACAGTCATTCTGAATTTCTTAAAAGATCCTGAGGGTTATGGAACAAAAAAATCAAGTGGTAGACCCCAAAAAAATTCACCGGTGCTGAGGCGGAGGCTCCGATCAGCAGTTTGTCAAGACATGGGATGATACTCGACCCAAATTATGGTTGTTACTGGTACTGACCGCAGCCCAATAAGCATCAGATGGCATCTGCCAGAGATGGGCTTTAAGAGCGAAAAACATCTTCAAAGGCCTCGTCTCCTTCAATGCCACAAAATTGCCTGATTGGACTTTGCAAGAGAGCATCAAACATGGGACACTGAGAGGTGGAAGAAAGTTTGTAATGTAACCTTAACAGTCCTGATGGCTTCCAACATACTCACACATGCTCACCCAAGTCACAAGAGGACATCGTGAGGGCAATCAGTGGCATCAACGAGAACCTGGACCGATTTAT